>NC_069505.1:600766656-600997936 GCF_027579735.1 Bombina bombina | reverse complement strand
GCCGTAGGCCAAAGCCGGGGCCTGAAGTACCGCCGGACCCGACGACGTACCCGCGAGGACCGACGCCAAGGACTGGAGGAGAGCCACCGCTGCCGCCAACGATTCCCCAGAGAGGACCACTGCCGCAGGTGAGGCCGCACTGCTCCCACTACCCGCGCCAACGACGCTCACCCCCGAAGTACCCGCACTTCCTAAGGCCTCGCTGGGCCCTGCCACTACAGGCCCCTGCCCAAGGCCGACACCGGAGCCCCCGGCTACAAAGCCGGGACCCCCGGAGCCGAACCCGGAGCTCCCCTGGGACCCCCTAGGCCCTAAAACAGACCCGCCGGGCGCTCCTACTCTCCCCTCAGGCCCAATCTCCCCTGAGGGCCTACAGTCTGTCTCACACGACGGATAGGCTATACCGGGGCCACCATCCCCCCCTAAATTCTCCCGTGCAGGAGAAGAGAACAACAGTGGGCTACCCCCCCCCCCTGAGGGAGAAACAGGCAGACACAGCCCAGACCCATGGCCCAGACCCACCGTGACAGTTCCGGATGGGGATGGTGCGACCCACTCCACGTCCTCTAACTCCATTTCTTCCCATTCTCCAGATTCGCCTTCCATTGGAAAATGCTGCAAACTGCTAAGCTGAAAATTCTTCTGGGAGTCCACAGGAACAAAGAGGAAGTGGAATTCCTGTACATCCTTCTTATAAGGTTAGTAGACCCCTCCCAACATAGTGCAACATTGTAACTAAACACACACACACAGCAGCACTCACTCCTACAGGCCTTAACCCTTAGCTACGCTCCGGGCTATTTGCCCTGCACTTTCTGTACACACGCTGTGTCAGACAAGCTGTAATTCATCTCAAGCCTGTCACCTCTACTAATGCTTACTTAGCAGCATCTCAGCACAAGCTACAGTCAGTAAGTCACTGGAGAACAGTACACACGCTGTGTCAGACAAGCTGTAATTCATCTCAAGCCTGTCACCTCTACTACTGCTTACTTAGCAGCATCTCAGCACAAGCTACTGTCAGTAAGTCACTGGAGAACAGTACACACGCTGTGTCAGACAAGCTGTAATTCATCTCAAGCCTGTCACCTCTACTAATGCTTACTTAGCAGCATCTCAGCACAAGCTACAGTTAGTAAGTCACTGGAGAACAGTACACACGCTGTGTCAGACAAGCTGTAATTCATCTCAAGCCTGTCACCTCTACTACTGCTTACTTAGCAGCATCTCAGCACAAGCTACAGTCAGTAAGTCACTGGAGAACAGTACACACGCTGTGTCAGACAAGCTGTAATTCATCTCAAGCCTGTCACCTCTACTAATGCTTACTTAGCAGCATCTCAGCTCAAGCTACAGTCAGTAAGTCACTGGAGAACAGTACACACGCTGTGTCAGACAAGCTGTAATTCATCTCAAGCCTGTCACCTCTACTACTGCTTACTTAGCAGCATCTCAGCTCAAGCTACTGTCAGTAAGTCACTGGAGAACAGTACACACGCTGTGTCAGACAAGCTGTAATTCATCTCAAGCCTGTCACCTCTACTACTGCTTACTTAGCAGCATCTCAGCACAAGCTACAGTCAGTAAGTCACTGGAGAACAGTACACACGCTGTGTCAGACAAGCTGTAATTCATCTCAAGCCTGTCACCTCTACTACTGCTTACTTAGCAGCATCTCAGCTCAAGCTACAGTCAGTAAGTCACTGGAGAACAGTACACACGCTGTGTCAGACAAGCTGTAATTCATCTCAAGCCTGTCACCTCTACTACTGCTTACTTAGCAGCATCTCAGCACAAGCTACAGTCAGTAAGTCACTGGAGAACAGTACACACGCTGTGTCAGACAAGCTGTAATTCATCTCAAGCCTGTCACCTCTACTACTGCTTACTTAGCAGCATCTCAGCACAAGCTACAGTCAGTAAGTCACTGGAGAACAGTACACACGCTGTGTCAGACAAGCTGTAATTCATCTCAAGCCTGTCACCTCTACTAATGCTTACTTAGCAGCATCTCAGCTCAAGCTACAGTCAGTAAGTCACTGGAGAACAGTACACACGCTGTGTCAGACAAGCTGTAATTCATCTCAAGCCTGTCACCTCTACTACTGCTTACTTAGCAGCATCTCAGCACAAGCTACTGTCAGTAAGTCACTGGAGAACAGTACACACGCTGTGTCAGACAAGCTGTAATTCATCTCAAGCCTGTCACCTCTACTAATGCTTACTTAGCAGCATCTCAGCACAAGCTACAGTCAGTAAGTCACTGGAGAACAGTACACACGCTGTGTCAGACAAGCTGTAATTCATCTCAAGCCTGTCACCTCTACTACTGCTTACTTAGCAGCATCTCAGCACAAGCTACAGTTAGTAAGTCACTGGAGAACAGTACACACGCTGTGTCAGACAAGCTGTAATTCATCTCAAGCCTGTCACCTCTACTACTGCTTACTTAGCAGCATCTCAGCACAAGCTACTGTCAGTAAGTCACTGGAGAACAGTACACATGCTGTGTCAGACAAGCTGTAATTCATCTCAAGCCTGTCACCTCTACTACTGCTTACTTAGCAGCATCTCAGCACAAGCTACAGTTAGTAAGTCACTGGAGAACAGTACACACATTGTCTCAGACAAGCTGTAATTCATCTCAAGCCTGTCACTTCTACTACTGCTTACTTAGCAGCATCTCAGCACAAGCTACAGTCAGTAAGTCACTGGAGAACAGTACACACGCTGTGTCAGACAAGCTGTAATTCATCTCAAGCCTGTCACCTCTACTAATGCTTACTTAGCAGCATCTCAGCACAAGCTACAGTCAGTAAGTCACTGGAGAACAGTACACACGCTGTGTCAGACAAGCTGTAATTCATCTCAAGCCTGTCACCTCTACTAATGTTTACTTAGCAGCATCTCAGCACAAGCTACAGTTAGTAAGTCACTAGAGAACAGTACACACGCTGTGTCAGACAAGCTGTAATTCATCTCAAGCCTGTCACCTCTACTACTGCTTACTTAGCAGCATCTCAGCACAAGCTACAGTCAGTAAGTCACTGGAGAACAGTACACACGCTGTGTCAGACAAGCTGTAATTCATCTCAAGCCTGTCACCTCTACTACTGCTTACTTAGCAGCATCTCAGCACAAGCTACAGTCAGTAAGTCACTGGAGAACAGTACACACGCTGTGTCAGACAAGCTGTAATTCATCTCAAGCCTGTCACCTCTACTAATGCTTACTTAGCAGCATCTCAGCACAAGCTACAGTTAGTAAGTCACTGGAGAACAGTACACACGCTGTGTCAGACAAGCTGTAATTCATCTCAAGCCTGTCACCTCTACTACTGCTTACTTAGCAGCATCTCAGCACAAGCTACAGTCAGTAAGTCACTGGAGAACAGTACACACGCTGTGTCAGACAAGCTGTAATTCATCTCAAGCCTGTCACCTCTACTACTGCTTACTTAGCAGCATCTCAGCACAAGCTACAGTCAGTAAGTCACTGGAGAACAGTACACACGCTGTGTCAGACAAGCTGTAATTCATCTCAAGCCTGTCACCTCTACTACTGCTTACTTAGCAGCATCTCAGCACAAGCTACAGTTAGTAAGTCACTGGAGAACAGTACACACGCTGTGTCAGACAAGCTGTAATTCATCTCAAGCCTGTCACCTCTACTACTGCTTACTTAGCAGCATCTCAGCACAAGCTACTGTCAGTAAGTCACTGGAGAACAGTACACACGCTGTGTCAGACAAGCTGTAATTCATCTCAAGCCTGTCACCTCTACTACTGCTTACTTAGCAGCATCTCAGCACAAGCTACAGTTAGTAAGTCACTGGAGAACAGTACACACGCTGTGTCAGACAAGCTGTAATTCATCTCAAGCCTGTCACTTCTACTACTGCTTACTTAGCAGCATCTCAGCACAAGCTACAGTCAGTAAGTCACTGGAGAACAGTACACACGCTGTGTCAGACAAGCTGTAACTCATCTCAAGCCTGTCACCTCTACTACTGCTTACTTAGCAGCATCTCAGCACAAGCTACAGTTAGTAAGTCACTGGAGAACAGTACACACGCTGTGTCAGACAAGCTGTAATTCATCTCAAGCCTGTCACCTCTACTACTGCTTACTTAGCAGCATCTCAGCACAAGCTACTGTCAGTAAGTCACTGGAGAACAGTACACACGCTGTGTCAGACAAGCTGTAATTCATCTCAAGCCTGTCACCTCTACTACTGCTTACTTAGCAGCATCTCAGCACAAGCTACAGTTAGTAAGTCACTGGAGAACAGTACACACGCTGTGTCAGACAAGCTGTAATTCATCTCAAGCCTGTCACCTCTACTACTGCTTACTTAGCAGCATCTCAGCACAAGCTACAGTCAGTAAGTCACTGGAGAACAGTACACACGCTGTGTCAGACAAGCTGTAATTCATCTCAAGCCTGTCACCTCTACTAATGCTTACTTAGCAGCATCTCAGCACAAGCTACAGTCAGTAAGTCACTGGAGAACAGTACACACGCTGTGTCAGACAAGCTGTAATTCATCTCAAGCCTGTCACCTCTACTAATGCTTACTTAGCAGCATCTCAGCACAAGCTACAGTTAGTAAGTCACTGGAGAACAGTACACACGCTGTGTCAGACAAGCTGTAATTCATCTCAAGCCTGTCACCTCTACTACTGCTTACTTAGCAGCATCTCAGCACAAGCTACAGTCAGTAAGTCACTGGAGAACAGTACACACGCTGTGTCAGACAAGCTGTAATTCATCTCAAGCCTGTCACCTCTACTACTGCTTACTTAGCAGCATCTCAGCACAAGCTACAGTTAGTAAGTCACTGGAGAACAGTACACATGCTGTGTCAGACAAGCTGTAATTCATCTCAAGCCTGTCACCTCTACTACTGCTTACTTAGCAGCATCTCAGCACAAGCTACAGTCAGTAAGTCACTGGAGAACAGTACACACGCTGTGTCAGACAAGCTGTAATTCATCTCAAGCCTGTCACCTCTACTACTGCTTACTTAGCAGCATCTCAGCTCAAGCTACAGTTCAGTAAGTCACTGGAGAACAGTACACACGCTGTGTCAGACAAGCTGTAATTCATCTCAAGCCTGTCACCTCTACTACTGCTTACTTAGCAGCATCTCAGCACAAGCTACAGTCAGTAAGTCACTGGAGAACAGTACACACGCTGTGTCAGACAAGCTGTAATTCATCTCAAGCCTGTCACCTCTACTAATGCTTACTTAGCAGCATCTCAGCACAAGCTACAGTCAGTAAGTCACTGGAGAACAGTACACACGCTGTGTCAGACAAGCTGTAATTCATCTCAAGCCTGTCACCTCTACTACTGCTTACTTAGCAGCATCTCAGCACAAGCTACAGTCAGTAAGTCACTGGAGAACAGTACACACGCTGTGTCAGACAAGCTGTAATTCATCTCAAGCCTGTCACCTCTACTACTGCTTACTTAGCAGCATCTCAGCTCAAGCTACAGTTAGTAAGTCACTGGAGAACAGTACACACTCTGTGTCAGACAAGCTGTAATTCATCTCAAGCCTGTCACCTCTACTACTGCTTACTTAGCAGCATCTCAGCTCAAGCTACAGTCAGTAAGTCACTGGAGAACAGTACACACGCTGTGTCAGACAAGCTGTAATTCATCTCAAGCCTGTCACCTCTACTAATGCTTACTTAGCAGCATCTCAGCACAAGCTACAGTCAGTAAGTCACTGGAGAACAGTACACACGCTGTGTCAGACAAGCTGTAATTCATCTCAAGCCTGTCACCTCTACTACTGCTTACTTAGCAGCATCTCAGCACAAGCTACAGTCAGTAAGTCACTGGAGAACAGTACACACGCTGTGTCAGACAAGCTGTAATTCATCTCAAGCCTGTCACCTCTACTACTGCTTACTTAGCAGCATCTCAGCTCAAGCTACAGTCAGTAAGTCACTGGAGAACAGTACACACGCTGTGTCAGACAAGCTGTAATTCATCTCAAGCCTGTCACCTCTACTAATGCTTACTTAGCAGCATCTCAGCTCAAGCTACAGTCAGTAAGTCACTGGAGAACAGTACACACGCTGTGTCAGACAAGCTGTAATTCATCTCAAGCCTGTCACCTCTACTAATGCTTACTTAGCAGCATCTCAGCACAAGCTACAGTCAGTAAGTCACTGGAGAACAGTACACACGCTGTGTCAGACAAGCTGTAATTCATCTCAAGCCTGTCACCTCTACTACTGCTTACTTAGCAGCATCTCAGCACAAGCTACAGTCAGTAAGTCACTGGAGAACAGTACACACGCTGTGTCAGACAAGCTGTAATTCATCTCAAGCCTGTCACCTCTACTACTGCTTACTTAGCAGCATCTCAGCTCAAGCTACAGTTAGTAAGTCACTGGAGAACAGTACACACGCTGTGTCAGACAAGCTGTAATTCATCTCAAGCCTGTCACCTCTACTACTGCTTACTTAGCAGCATCTCAGCTCAAGCTACAGTCAGTAAGTCACTGGAGAACAGTACACACGCTGTGTCAGACAAGCTGTAATTCATCTCAAGCCTGTCACCTCTACTAATGCTTACTTAGCAGCATCTCAGCACAAGCTACAGTCAGTAAGTCACTGGAGAACAGTACACACGCTGTGTCAGACAAGCTGTAATTCATCTCAAGCCTGTCACCTCTACTACTGCTTACTTAGCAGCATCTCAGCACAAGCTACAGTCAGTAAGTCACTGGAGAACAGTACACACGCTGTGTCAGACAAGCTGTAATTCATCTCAAGCCTGTCACCTCTACTACTGCTTACTTAGCAGCATCTCAGCTCAAGCTACAGTCAGTAAGTCACTGGAGAACAGTACACACGCTGTGTCAGACAAGCTGTAATTCATCTCAAGCCTGTCACCTCTACTAATGCTTACTTAGCAGCATCTCAGCTCAAGCTACAGTCAGTAAGTCACTGGAGAACAGTACACACGCTGTGTCAGACAAGCTGTAATTCATCTCAAGCCTGTCACCTCTACTACTGCTTACTTAGCAGCATCTCAGCACAAGCTACAGTCAGTAAGTCACTGGAGAACAGTACACACGCTGTGTCAGACAAGCTGTAATTCATCTCAAGCCTGTCACCTCTACTACTGCTTACTTAGCAGCATCTCAGCACAAGCTACTGTCAGTAAGTCACTGGAGAACAGTACACACGCTGTGTCAGACAAGCTGTAATTCATCTCAAGCCTGTCACCTCTACTACTGCTTACTTAGCAGCATCTCAGCACAAGCTACAGTCAGTAAGTCACTGGAGAACAGTACACACGCTGTGTCAGACAAGCTGTAATTCATCTCAAGCCTGTCACCTCTACTAATGCTTACTTAGCAGCATCTCAGCACAAGCTACAGTCAGTAAGTCACTGGAGAACAGTACACACGCTGTGTCAGACAAGCTGTAATTCATCTCAAGCCTGTCACCTCTACTAATGCTTACTTAGCAGCATCTCAGCACAAGCTACAGTCAGTAAGTCACTGGAGAACAGTACACACGCTGTGTCAGACAAGCTGTAATTCATCTCAAGCCTGTCACCTCTACTACTGCTTACTTAGCAGCATCTCAGCACAAGCTACAGTCAGTAAGTCACTGGAGAACAGTACACACGCTGTGTCAGACAAGCTGTAATTCATCTCAAGCCTGTCACTTCTACTACTGCTTACTTAGCAGCATCTCAGCACAAGCTACAGTCAGTAAGTCACTGGAGAACAGTACACACGCTGTGTCAGACAAGCTGTAATTCATCTCAAGCCTGTCACCTCTACTACTGCTTACTTAGCAGCATCTCAGCACAAGCTACAGTTAGTAAGTCACTGGAGAACAGTACACACGCTGTGTCAGACAAGCTGTAATTCATCTCAAGCCTGTCACCTCTACTACTGCTTACTTAGCAGCATCTCAGCACAAGCTACAGTCAGTAAGTCACTGGAGAACAGTACACACGCTATGTCAGACAAGCTGTAATTCATCTCAAGCCTGTCACCTCTACTACTGCTTACTTAGCAGCATCTCAGCACAAGCTACAGTCAGTAAGTCACTGGAAAACAGTACACACGCTGTGTCAGACAAGCTGTAATTCATCTCAAGCCTGTCACCTCTACTACTGCTTACTTAGCAGCATCTCAGCACAAGCTACAGTCAGTAAGTCACTGGAGAACAGTACACACGCTGTGTCAGACAGCCTGTAATTCATCTCAAGCCTGTCACCTCTACTAATGCTTACTTAGCAGCATCTCAGCTCAAGCTACAGTTAGTAAGTCACTGGAAAACAGTACACACGCTGTGTCAGACAAGCTATAATTCATCTCAAGCCTGTCACCTCTACTACTGCTTACTTAGCAGCATCTCAGCACAAGCTACTGTCAGTAAGTCACTGGAGAACAGTACACACGCTGTGTCAGACAAGCTGTAATTCATCTCAAGCCTGTCACCTCTACTACTGCTTACTTAGCAGCATCTCAGCACAAGCTACAGTCAGTAAGTCACTGGAGAACAGTACACACGCTGTGTCAGACAAGCTGTAATTCATCTCAAGCCTGTCACCTCTACTACTGCTTACTTAGCAGCATCTCAGCACAAGCTACAGTCAGTAAGTCACTGGAGAACAGTACACACGCTGTGTCAGACAAGCTGTAATTCATCTCAAGCCTGTCACCTTCTACTACTGCTTACTTAGCAGCATCTCAGCTCAAGCTACAGTTAGTAAGTCACTGGAGAACAGTACACACTCTGTGTCAGACAAGCTGTAATTCATCTCAAGCCTGTCACCTCTACTACTGCTTACTTAGCAGCATCTCAGCTCAAGCTACAGTCAGTAAGTCACTGGAGAACAGTACACACGCTGTGTCAGACAAGCTGTAATTCATCTCAAGCCTGTCACCTCTACTAATGCTTACTTAGCAGCATCTCAGCACAAGCTACAGTCAGTAAGTCACTGGAGAACAGTACACACGCTGTGTCAGACAAGCTGTAATTCATCTCAAGCCTGTCACCTCTACTAATGCTTACTTAGCAGCATCTCAGCACAAGCTACAGTCAGTAAGTCACTGGAGAACAGTACACACGCTGTGTCAGACAAGCTGTAATTCATCTCAAGCCTGTCACCTCTACTACTGCTTACTTAGCAGCATCTCAGCACAAGCTACAGTCAGTAAGTCACTGGAGAACAGTACACACGCTGTGTCAGACAAGCTGTAATTCATCTCAAGCCTGTCACTTCTACTAATGCTTACTTAGCAGCATCTCAGCTCAAGCTACAGTCAGTAAGTCACTGGAGAACAGTACACACGCTGTGTCAGACAAGCTGTAATTCATCTCAAGCCTGTCACCTCTACTACTGCTTACTTAGCAGCATCTCAGCACAAGCTACAGTCAGTAAGTCACTGGAGAACAGTACACACGCTGTGTCAGACAAGCTGTAATTCATCTCAAGCCTGTCACCTCTACTACTGCTTACTTAGCAGCATCTCAGCACAAGCTACTCTCAGTAAGTCACTGGAGAACAGTACACACGCTGTGTCAGACAAGCTGTAATTCATCTCAAGCCTGTCACCTCTACTACTGCTTACTTAGCAGCATCTCAGCACAAGCTACAGTCAGTAAGTCACTGGAGAACAGTACACACGCTGTGTCAGACAAGCTGTAATTCATCTCAAGCCTGTCACCTCTACTAATGCTTACTTAGCAGCATCTCAGCACAAGCTACAGTCATTAAGTCACTGGAGAACAGTACACACGCTGTGTCAGACAAGCTGTAATTCATCTCAAGCCTGTCACCTCTACTAATGCTTACTTAGCAGCATCTCAGCACAAGCTACAGTCAGTAAGTCACTGGAGAACAGTACACACGCTATGTCAGACAAGCTGTAATTCATCTCAAGCCTGTCACCTCTACTACTGCTTACTTAGCAGCATCTCAGCACAAGCTACAGTCAGTAAGTCACTGGAAAACAGTACACACGCTGTGTCAGACAAGCTGTAATTCATCTCAAGCCTGTCACCTCTACTACTGCTTACTTAGCAGCATCTCAGCACAAGCTACAGTCAGTAAGTCACTGGAAAACAGTACACACGCTGTGTCACACAAGCTGTAATTCATCTCAAGCCTGTCACCTCTACTACTGCTTACTTAGCAGCATCTCAGCACAAGCTACAGTTAGTAAGTCACTGGAGAACAGTACACACGCTGTGTCAGACAAGCTGTAATTCATCTCAAGCCTGTCACCTCTACTACTGCTTACTTAGCAGCATCTCAGCACAAGCTACAGTCAGTAAGTCACTGGAGAACAGTACACACGCTGTGTCAGACAAGCTGTAATTCATCTCAAGCCTGTCACCCCTACTACTGGTTACTTAGCAGCATCTCAGCACAAGCTACAGTCAGTAAGTCACTGGAGAACAGTACACACGCTGTGTCAGACAAGCTGTAATTCATCTCAAGCCTCTCACCTCTACTAATGCTTACTTAGCAGCATCTCAGCACAAGCTACAGTTAGTAAGTCACTGGAGAACAGTACACACGCTGTGTCAGACAAGCTGTAATTCATCTCAAGCCTGTCACTTCTACTAATGCTTACTTAGCAGCATCTCAGCTCAAGCTACAGTCAGTAAGTCACTGGAGAACAGTACACACGCTGTGTCAGACAAGCTGTAATTCATCTCAAGCCTGTCACCTCTACTACTGCTTACTTAGCAGCATCTCAGCACAAGCTACAGTCAGTAAGTCACTGGAGAACAGTACACACGCTGTGTCAGACAAGCTGTAATTCATCTCAAGCCTGTCACCTCTACTACTGCTTACTTAGCAGCATCTCAGCACAAGCTACTCTCAGTAAGTCACTGGAGAACAGTACACACGCTGTGTCAGACAAGCTGTAATTCATCTCAAGCCTGTCACCTCTACTACTGCTTACTTAGCAGCATCTCAGCACAAGCTACAGTCAGTAAGTCACTGTAGAACAGTACACACGCTGTGTCAGACAAGCTGTAATTCATCTCAAGCCTGTCACCTCTACTAATGCTTACTTAGCAGCATCTCAGCACAAGCTACAGTCAGTAAGTCACTGGAGAACAGTACACACGCTGTGTCAGACAAGCTGTAATTCATCTCAAGCCTGTCACCTCTACTAATGCTTACTTAGCAGCATCTCAGCACAAGCTACAGTCAGTAAGTCACTGGAGAACAGTACACACGCTATGTCAGACAAGCTGTAATTCATCTCAAGCCTGTCACCTCTACTACTGCTTACTTAGCAGCATCTCAGCACAAGCTACAGTCAGTAAGTCACTGGAAAACAGTACACACGCTGTGTCAGACAAGCTGTAATTCATCTCAAGCCTGTCACCTCTACTACTGCTTACTTAGCAGCATCTCAGCACAAGCTACAGTCAGTAAGTCACTGGAAAACAGTACACACGCTGTGTCACACAAGCTGTAATTCATCTCAAGCCTGTCACCTCTACTACTGCTTACTTAGCAGCATCTCAGCACAAGCTACAGTTAGTAAGTCACTGGAGAACAGTACACACGCTGTGTCAGACAAGCTGTAATTCATCTCAAGCCTGTCACCTCTACTACTGCTTACTTAGCAGCATCTCAGCACAAGCTACAGTCAGTAAGTCACTGGAGAACAGTACACACGCTATGTCAGACAAGCTGTAATTCATCTCAAGCCTGTCACCTCTACTACTGCTTACTTAGCAGCATCTCAGCACAAGCTACAGTCAGTAAGTCACTGGAAAACAGTACACACGCTGTGTCAGACAAGCTGTAATTCATCTCAAGCCTGTCACCTCTACTACTGCTTACTTAGCAGCATCTCAGCACAAGCTACAGTCAGTAAGTCACTGGAAAACAGTACACACGCTGTGTCAGACAGCCTGTAATTCATCTCAAGCCTGTCACCTCTACTAATGCTTACTTAGCAGCATCTCAGCACAAGCTACAGTTAGTAAGTCACTGGAAAACAGTACACACGCTGTGTCAGACAAGCTATAATTCATCTCAAGCCTGTCACCTCTACTACTGCTTACTTAGCAGCATCTCAGCACAAGCTACTGTCAGTAAGTCACTGGAGAACAGTACACACGCTGTGTCAGACAAGCTGTAATTCATCTCAAGCCTGTCACCTCTACTACTGCTTACTTAGCAGCATCTCAGCACAAGCTACAGTCAGTAAGTCACTGGAGAACAGTACACACGCTGTGTCAGACAAGCTGTAATTCATCTCAAGCCTGTCACTTCTACTAATGCTTACTTAGCAGCATCTTAGCACAAGCTACAGTTAGTAAGTCACTGGAGAACAGTACACACGCTGTGTCAGACAGCCTGTAATTCATCTCAAGCCTGTCACCTCTACTACTGCTTACTTAGCAGCATCTTAGCACAAGCTACAGTTAGTAAGTCACTGGAGAACAGTACAGACGCTGTGCAGCAAGTCACTGTGATTACATAGGAGTAAGACTTTTCCTATCTCTGCTGTTTCATTAATGACTGAGCTAGCTTGTTATGTTTTATAGCCACGAATCTATACTCTGTGTAACAACTTAACCTGTGGGAATCTTAACCATAGAATCCAGGTATATTCACATATCTTTGTGGCATTTTCATATCAAGTTGTTAGTACATCACCAACTTATAATTGTACTGTGATTGACTACCTAATTGCTCACAATAATTCACCTATGTGTTTATAAGTTGTTCAGCTATCAGCATATTTAAATATTACACTGGTGCTCCATTTTTTTCCCTCATGCTTTATGGCTGCAAGATCCTTTTTGTAACCATAAAGCTAAAATACCTGCTGGTGATTATTATTACAACTATATTAAAGCCTTATATAGCTGTTTATATTCTCAGCTACAAATTTACACATTAACAAAACAGAACCTCTGAGGGGGTGTTGTACTTATTACACACAATCTTGTGAGAGGTCATTGCAGATAGCTAATATTTAAATAACTATCGTAGAAGAATTTATTTATATTTTTGATATTGCCTAAAAAAATTATTTATTTTCTTACAATTAAACTCTTTACAGATGCATTTTCATATTCATTCTTCCAAATATTCCAGGTCCCTTTAAGAATAGGAAAAGAAGATAAAAATCTCATTTATTTATATTTGATGCCATTATTTGGCCGACAAATATGATTTTACTTTTTCATTAACTTTAGTTTTCCCACTAAAATTATTTACACACAACTACTGCAGTCATCATACAAATAGTTGTATAAGCTTCTCCGTGGTCTTCTTTGTTCAGAAACAGCAGATATACAAGGCTTTGCCATCAGTGTTTGGCAATTAGAAGGCTGCGCACCACACTTCTGAAACTCTTGTCCCTGAAGGGGTTAATAAATTAGCATGTTAGGTTAACTTTTTCTTTAGTGTAGGCATTACCCTCCCACCCCCTGATCCCTCCAAAACAGCTCTCTGACCATCCTCCCCCACTGGTCACCACCAACTTAGGTACAGGCGTGCATAGTCTGCCAATTTGCTTTTTTTTCCCCTTTTTAATTTTTTTAATTTTTTTTTTTGTGGGGATCTCTCCTCAACGTTCACACCTCCATGATCCCTTCCAAACATCTCTCTAACCCTCCTACTAGCAGCAGCAATCTGCCAGAACCCAGTTTTTTGTAAATTTGTATTTATTTATTTATTTATTAATAATGGATTTCTGTAGTGTAAGGGTCCCCCCTTCCTCTAAATTAATTTTTTCTGTAGTGTAGTGACCCATTCCGCCCTTTACCATCCAAACTTATGGGCCATAGTGTAAGGTCAAACCCCTCCGTCCCCCCTCTGTATCAGAGTGGGATGCAAATGGCAACATAGTGGTCATAAACCATGGAGGTTAGAAGGAAAAATTCTGCATCAATGCAGAAAGCAAATAAAAAATATTTGGGTGAAACATCCGGTGAAAGAAATGGTGTTGTCACCGGTGATTGTTATGGCTAACAGCTTTGGTTAAACAGTGGAAACATAAACAATGTCCTGAATCGATAGACAGCACAGGAAGATATACATCGGTGTGTGCAGTTGGGACACCAGACATATAAGTAAACTAATAATTAGATTTCCAAGCACAGAGAGCAGATACATGAGTAAAACACAAAGGAAAAGCGGAAGCTGAATATCTGTTGTGCTGAAAAATGTCCTTAGGTGAAATTCTCCAAGGGACATGGTCGTTTTCATATCTTCACATGTGATGTTTTCTTTGAAAAGAAATTAAAGAAACAAACATATATTTTATCTATAAAGAAGTTATCTGATGTTTTTGTGTTTAAAGAGATATGAAACCCAAAAGTTTCATGATTCAGACAGAAAAAAGATTGTTGCTATATTGGTGCCCACAGAGAATTTTTCTTTAGTAAAGGAGCAATCTCTGTGCGACGAATACGGAAACAAATTATCACAATCTACTAAAGGATTGTAATGAGCTGCTTAATTCTATTCCCTTCTTCTGTTAAATTTTCTATATTTTCTTTTTTAACCAAACTTCTTTTTTCTTTGCTGTTGTATTCTCTGATACTGCAGGTATATTCTTTCCCTTACATAAATCCTGTTATGTATCTGTATTTTTCCAGCAATTCACAGATTTCAAGAAAGCTTATCATTCTAGTTTTAGCATAAAGCATCTGTTTTTTGTTAGCAACCACTAATCACGTGAGATTTATAAGCCAATTAGCTCTCTGCTTTGTAAGGAACTGCAACGGTATAAAAATACATGTATATGAAAATGTGTGAGCTCTACGTTGCTGATTTTTGCTGGGACACTGTTGCAACAGTGTAATAAAGATCACCTCTCCTGGGGTTAGCCTTTGTTTGCTGAATTCCTGGTCTGTGCCTCTTATTTCTCTACCTGAGGTGAACACACTCACGACAGGATGATTAAGACAGAGTTTACAATTTAATAAAAAACTTTCCAATTTACATCTTTTATTAAATTTGCTTCTTTCTCATGTTATTCTTTATTGTGAAGATACCTAGGTAGGTAGTGTGTGCATGTGTAGATAGGTAGTGTGTGCATGTCTGGAACCCTGTGTGGCAGGAAATAGTGCTGTTATCTAGTGCTCTTGCTAATGTATAATATTGTGTTATAGAGATACCTAGGTAGTATCTGTAGCTCTACATGACAGGTAATAGTGCTGTTATCTAGTGCTCTTGCTAATGTATAATATTGTGTGTTATAGAGATACCTAGGTACCATCTGTAGCACTACATGACAGGTAATAGTGCTGTTATCTAGTGCTCTTGCTAATGTATAATATTGTGTTATAGAGATACCTAGGTAGCATCTGTAGCACTACATGACAGGTAATAGTGCTGTTATCTAGTGCTCTTGCTAATGTATAATATTGTGTGTTATAGAGATACCTAGGTAGTATCTGTAGCACTACATGACAGGTAATAGTGCTGTTATCTACTGCTCTTGCTAACGTATACTATTGTGTTATAGAGATACCTAGGTAGTATCTGTAGCACTACATGACAGGTAATAGTGTTGTTATCTAGTGCTCTTGCTAATGTATAATATTGTGTGTTATAGAGATACCTAGGTAGTATCTGTAGCTCTACATGACAGGTAATAGTGCTGTTATCTAGTGCTCTTGCTAATTTATAACATTGTGTTATAGAGATACCTAGGTAGTATCTGTAACACTACATGACAGGTAATAGTGCTGTTATCTAGTGCTCTTGCTAATGTATAATATTATGTGTTATAGAGATACCTAGGTAGTATCTGTAGCATTACATGACAGGTAATAGTGCTGTTATCTAGTGCTCTTGCTAATGTATAATATTGTGTGTTATAGAGATACCTAGGTAGTATCTGTAGCACTACATGACAGGTAATAGTGCTGTTATCTAGTGCTGTTGCTAATGTATAATATTGTGTGTTATAGAGATACCTAGGTAGTATCTGTAGCACTACATGACAGGTAATAGTGCTGTTATCTAGTGCTCTTGCTAATGTATAATAATATGTGTTATAGAGATACCTAGGTATTATCTGTAGCACTACATGACAGGTAATAGTGCTGTTATCTAATGCTCTTGCTAATGTATAATATTGTGTTATAGAGATACCTAGGTAGTATCTGTAGCACTACATGACAGGTAATAGTGCTGTTATCTAGTGCTCTTGCTAATGTATAATATTATGTGTTATAGAGATACCTAGGTAGCATCTGTAGCACTACATGACAGGTAATAGTGCTGTTATCTAGTGCTCTTGCTAATGTATAATGTTGTGTGTTATAGAGATACCTAGGTAGTATCTGTAGCTCTACATGACAGGTAATAGTGTTGTTATCTAGTGCTCTTGCTAATGTATAATATTGTGTTATAGAGATACCTAGGTAGTATCTGTAGCACTACATGACAGGTAATAGTGCTTTTATCTAGTGCTCTTGCTAATGTATAATGTGTGTTATAGAGATACCTAGGTAGTATCTGTAGCACTACATGACAGGTAATAGTGCTGTTATCTAGTGCTGTTGCTAATGTATAATATTGTGTGTTATAGAGATACCTAGGTAGTATCTGTAGCACTACATGACAGGTAATAGTGCTGTTATCTAGTGCTCTTGCTAATGTATAATATTGTGTGTTATAGAGATACCTAGGTAGTATCTGTAGCATTACATGACAGGTAATAGTGCTGTTATCTAGTGCTCTTGCTAATGTATAATATTGTGTGTTATAGAGATACCTAGGTAGTATCTGTAGCACTACATGACAGGTAATAGTGCAGTTATCTAGTGCTCATTGCTAATGTATAATATTGTGTGTTATAGAGATACCTAGGTAGCATATGTAGCACTACATGACAGGTAATAGTGCAGTTATCTAGTGATCTTGCTAATGTATAACTTTCTTACAAAACTGTTGCATATAGTGCTGCAGATACGTGCACACTCCTGAACTTACCTCCTTTTCAACAAAGGATACTAAGAAAATGAAGAAGACTGTAGGTTATATCTGATTTATTAAATAAAAATGTTTGGTTTTATATCCCATTGCCCTTTACCTCCAATATTCAACCATTTGAGATTGAATTTTTAGATTTAATTCTCTTTTGGAATACCAATGGCACTATCAATTCAAGAACACATTTTAAAGCTGTAGACAGTAACAGTCTCCTGGAAGCAATCACTATAAGAGTTGGAAACTCATCATACCTTTCAGTCAGTTCAGGAGAATTCATAGAAATTGCAGAATTTTGGAAAGTTATGATGAACATAGCAAGATACTAGAAGATAGATTTCTAAGAAAAGGATATCCAGCAAAATTGATTGAATCTAGTAATTTAAAAGCTAGAGAACTTGATAGAAATCTCATATTACAATCTAAAAAGAAAGAGAAGGATTCAGATTTTGGAAAAAAAACTCTATTTCAAAATATAATTCAAACAATAAATATATTTTAAAAAAAGACCTTATCTAAATACTGGCCACTACTTCTGAAAGACCCTATATTGAATAAGGCATTAGACACCAAACCCAACGTAATCTTTAAGAGAGCTCCTACTCTCAAACAAAAATTAGCCCCTACCAAAGTAGTGTTTACCAAAACAAGGATTAAACATCTCGAAAAGCCTGGCTATGGTAAGGTACCAAAGAGAAAAGGAGTCTTCCAGTGTAGACGTAAAAACTGCCTCATGTGCAAGTCTGTTACACATGGTGATCAAAAATATAGCATCATACACTATATGGAACAATTATTATATCAAAGATTATTTGACATGAAATTCTTATTATGTTATCTATGTAATAATTTAATTGTGGCCTTCAATATTTGGGGGCCGATTCATCAAGCTCCGAATGGAGCTTGATGCAGCTGTTTCCGTGCGAGCCTTCAGGCTTGCCGGAAACAGGAGTTAAGAAGCAATGGTCCTAAGACCATTGCTCCTTAACTCGTACGCCGCCTCTGAGGTGGCAGACAGCAATCCGCCCGACCGCATACAATCAGGTTGATTGACACCCCCTGCTAGCGGCCGGTTGGTTGTGAATCTTCAGGGGGCGGCATTGCACAAGCAGTTCACCAGAACTGCTTGTGCAATGATAAATGCCGACAGCGTATGCTGTTGGCATTTATCGATGAGCGGCGGACATGATCGCTACAGCAGATCATGTCCATCCACACTTTCAGAAACATTCAGAATGGTTTCATGAAACACGGTTTATCCCGTTGTTATGCTTCAAATCATAAGAGACATCAAGAATACAATAGAAAAACTGGCACAGTGACTGGTAATGCGAGAGAAGAAAGAACCTTGCCACACTAACGCAGGTCTGGTGCTACCCTCAATGTATGATTCACAACATAATTCCCAAATAGACAAGGGAACAAAGATGAGAGTTTTTAGCACTCCTCCTCTCTAAACTATATAAACCAAAATAAAATATAACTTTTATTAATTTAATAAAACACAGTTAACCCTGCTGAGAACCACCATCTCCCATAAAAACACTGTGATATACCCCCTGTTTCCTGGCCGATAACCGGATACATCGGCTTCAGGTGCCAGGGGTGTAGAGCACGGGAGAACAAACGCGTTTCAGCCTTAACACAGCCTTTCTCAATGTTATAGAAAAATTGACAAGACAAAGTAAACTGGATGCAAACCTTTTAAAAGAGTTGGTGCGGCAATCAGCCAATCTTGACGTAATACGTCACTACACACCTCGCCTATATTCATCTAAGTATCGTATTGGTTAATATGGAGGTGTGTATGATAAGGCACGCCTGCTCAGTGTTCTGACATGTATTCTAATCAAACTACTGTGTATGCATTCCAACACACTGCAACAATTTCTGCTGTACAGTCCCCAACATTCCGAACCTACGTTTAAAGCCTATTATATATTGCATATTCGCTGTGGAAATACAATTGATACGGTACCCAATCACGCCACTATACATCATTAAACCCTCCCACTTCATCACAGAGGATTGTTATTGATGTATTAGAGGGTGTGTGACAAAGGGCACGCCTCCTGAAATCTACTGACATCCGTAATAAATACTGTAGAGTGTAATTTAGCTTAAAGGTACATGAAACCCAACATTTTTCTTTCATGATTCAGATAGAGAATACAATTTTAAATGACTTTCCAATGTACTTCTATTTTTTAATTTGCTTCATTCTCTTGTTATTCTTTGCTAAAAGGTTTATCTATGAAAGCTCAGGAGCAGCCGAGAATCTAGGTTCTAGCTGCTGATTGGTGGCTGCATATATATACCGATTGTCATTGGCTGACCCATGTGTTTAGTTAGAAACCAGTAGTGCATTGCTGCTCCTTCAACAAATGATACCAAGATAAAAAAAACGAATTAAATAATTGAAGTAAATTAGAAAGTTGTTTAAAATTGTATTCTTGATCTGAATCGTGAAAGAACATTTTTGGGTTTCATGTCCCTTTAACTATTACTATCCACAGTTTGTATCATTGTTAAAGACATCTCCCTTATCGGAATCTTACCGATCTTCCAGAGATCATTCTCTGGCTATTCTGGTCATCCTTTTAACACTCAAATACCTTAAATACACTATCCGCTTTTTAAAAATAACAGGGTCCTCAGTAGACCTACTAACAATTAAGCCTAGAGCATAACAGATACAACAAAGCAAAAAGTGTCCCGCTATTACTCGGAGTGTAGCTGTATGATAGAGTATTAAAGTCTCCAGTACTATAGGCAAGAGCTATTAGTTGCTGTGGGCATCGCTATGTAAATAACAGGCAAACGGAACCAAAACTCTGTTCACAAACCGTAGCAGGCATAAAAATCTTCTGTTTGACAGCTTGATAGTAATGTATTTACAGTCTCTGTGTAGACCCGTGTACCCCTGCTTCGGTCCTTAGACTACACCACAGCTCTGTGTCTTCGCTCTTCCTCCTCCTTTCAAGAAAGCCACCTTGCAGCTAGCCAGTGCCAAACTTCCAGTACTCACGATGAGCCCATTGGAAAACCTTGATAAAGATTTGACACAGTAGAACAAGAAAACATCCAGTCCGGCTCCTCTCGGGAATACAAGGTAAGTTTCTTTATTGGAATCATTTAAAACTGCAAAATAAAAAAAACACTGCAAGTAAGCAACCGCATGAACCAGACTGCAGACTGCTAGTTAAAACCGGCTGAGACTACGGCTTTTGGGGCCGTATGAGGCCTAGAGCATAGTTACACATTACTTACTTCTGGCCAATCTAGGTAAATACAGGTCACATACCCCATTATATACAGTATGTCAATATAATTCAATATAAGCTATCATTTCAAAAAGAATACTGTCAGATACCACAATTTTTTAAAGCTACACCCAATAGTTATTGAATTCGTTCAGTCCATTTTATCGATCCCCTTAGTTTCACTTTGTAGCAGTATGGTTTCAGTATACCCTCCCCTAATGCCAGCTTTCAGTCTTTTTAGACCCCCAGCACTTTAAGGTATTTGTGTCACCTTTGTGATATTGCAAAAAATGTCTAGCAACACTTGTAATCTTTATCCCTTTTTTCTGATGTTTTTTAGCATTCCTAATATTGCATAGATGCTCTGTAATCCTCGTACCTTGACTCCTAGTGGTCATGCCCACATATAATTGGTTACAATTACAGGATAAACAGTATACTACATTTGTGCTTTTACTGTTTATGTAGCTATTGATAGTACATTTATTGTTAAATATATCAAATACTGCCTGTTTTTTAATCATATGTTGGCATATTACACATCTTCCCCACAGGAACGATGCTTTAAAGATAGGGGGTTTCTTGGTGTTCCTCTCAAAGTGGCTTCTAGTGAGGAAATCACTCATATTATTAGAGCGTCTATATAGGTTTATCAGTTAAGATGGATTTTAATTGTTCATCTGCCTTCAGAACATGCCAATGTTAATTGAAAATATCAGAGATTGCTTTACTTTGGGGAGAATAAGTGGTTATAAATCTGATCGGATTAGACTTCTTTTGTTCTTTAGGTTTCAATAACTCACTCCTGTTTTTTTTCATTGCTATGTGATACGCTCTAGCCAATGATTTACGTGAGTATCCTCTTAATAAAAGTCTATTCCTCAGATCCATAGCTGCTGAATCAGAGGACTCCTCAGTAGAACAATTCCTCCTAATTCTGAGGTATTCCCCTACTGATAGTCCCTTGATAGTGGATGGGTGATGACTACTGGTAGCACACAATAAATTATTGGTAGCTGTAGGTTTTCTATAGGTATCTGTCTCCAGCTTTTTGTTGACATTTTTATTAGCAAATTATTAGTAAAGTTTATAAGGGGTAAGAGGAATGGAAACATTATACAATAGGCTTGTAATGGCTTTGAATTTAGAATTCCAAGTACTTTATATAAATCTTTTGATGGATTAGAATTGACTTTTATGAAATCTATAAAATGCTCTATTTACATTAATACATTGTTTGCAAAGCCCGATTCTCCAAAGCTCCGTGGTCTGGTGACATTATCTGAGATGCTTTTTCAATCTTGTGAGGTCCTTCAAAAAAAATACAAAAATAATAATAATTTCAGGGATATTTACCTAGCTGCAGGTTCTGGATATGAAGCACATGCACTTACATCAAAATATAATGCTAAACAATAAATAAAAAAACTCCAAAGGACTTCTGGTGGACGGCTGATCAAGATGGCCACTGATTCACATTGCTCCGTGAATATCATCTTTGTATAGAAGATCTGTGGCCAAATCTCAAGCCATCCAGACCTCCCTTGGCAATAACTGTGTCTGGGAATTTATTAGGATCAGGCCATTTCAACTCCTGGCTACTGAGAAGGCATAAAAGTTAAATTAAGTCTCCAGGCTTTTCTACCGTGCTCACACCGACGACAAGCAAAATGGAGCACGTTACCTTATCCCTCATGCAAGTTTTTACACCGGTGCGTGACTCCTTGGCAGCATCTATGAGAGTACTTCTGAGTGAAGCGAGAGCGCTTCAAGTAATTGACCCTCCTAACACTTCCTCTGCCTGTCTGATAAAGTTTAATCAGAACTCATCAACTAACCTGCAAACAGGTGAGTGTTTCTCTGTATCGGCCATGTTAGATTCCGGTAAAATAACATCAGCAGCGGATCTATGCTCCACAGTTAGCCTACCGCAGTCAGAGGGTCAGATCGCTTTGGAAGCGATGATAGATGGTGAAACGGATATATCGTATCAGATGCAAGTCCCTAAACATGGTTTGGAGGAGACTACTCGTGTCTCAAAAGGCTGGATACGCATTGTGAATATGAAGCTGCAGGATCTTCCCTTTCTATTGAATGCCAAGCTAGACTTGGAGATTAACTGCTGCCTTGCTAACGTACAGCTACCCTCAGCCTCCAGCATGGGACAGATCCATACTAACATACCTTCACAGTATGGTGCTGAGGTGTGGAACTTTCCTTCATAAACCCGCCAGGCTTATAACCTGCAGAAACCTAGTGAAGATTTACCTGCTTTCCATGTGTGTCTGCTGTACTGTCAGCTTGCCCAAATTTGTAGTGGAGTCGGCTAATCAGATTGTGACTTTGGATCTCGCTCACATGTGGACCTTGTGGTCTCCTCTTATTCATTTTGGAAGGAATTAAACTGGAGACTGCTCTCAGTTTTAGCCCTATTGGCTCTTATTGTTTGATTATTAAACTTGTTTAGTTTTTACATATCATACTGGGAAGGGTGTTCTGGGTAATTTGCTATTTGTAACATTCACCCGCATAAATCACTTATATATTACCCCCATGATTGTGTGGGCAGCTATTTCAAATGTTGTAAATGTAATAACAAAGAGCTCAGGATCGGCTTTTAGCATTCCTGACTCTTGCAGAGCTGTCTGATCTTTGTGTCTGATGAACCCTAGTGGCGTATTGCAGTACTACATTTCAGAGTTAAATTACAAAGTGACGGTTCATCTTCTCTGGATCTGCAATGTGAGCTCTAATTGATCTGCACCATCATATTCTTAGCCTTAATCACTTGCAACAAGAGGGAATGTGAAATGTGGTAACTGATCCTAGAGGTATGAACATCATTTTATCCCAGTTCACAGTTTTAACCCTGTTGGCTATTGCTCAATTTTGGTGCAGATATATATAGCACTGTTGAATAATGTCTTGTATATAATTATTTTTCTTTCCTTCTAAACATTTATTTATGCTGCTGTGAAATGTTAGTGATGCTTAACCTCCTAAGTCAAATTTGCTTACTGTATAGTATCTGCATTTAACTCCCCATACTAGTTCCCCTAACTAAGGTATATTTTATGTCTGGTAATAACGCTAAGCTTTTAGATTTCAAGCCTAATGGGCATTGCAGGCAGTATGGTACATCCAGATGCTCATAACTGCCTTTTTCCTTTAAGGTCACACTTGTCAGGGGCAGGATTGGCTGCTTGGTACACACTTATTATCTATTTCACCTTAATTCCATATGGAGATTCTCCTTTACCTAATTAATATGATTCACTGCTAAGGTACATATATAGTAAGTTTCCCTCTTTATACCCACCTCATCTCTAAGTTTTATACAACTAACGTTGGCATTGAGATATAAACTTAAGTTTACATGTCTTTCTTTTAGATACCTATGCTCTATCATTGTTCAAGCTTGGTGTACCATCTGGTTTCTTTTTTTTTCTTCAAATTGTCTTTATTTTGCTCTGTGCAAATAGATACTGCATATTTGTTTCCTTTTATGTGATGGGACACCCTTGTTTGTTTAATTTTACTGGAGCTGAGATGATCCCACATATATTAATAATAGGCATGTGCCTACAAATATCACCTACAACTCTAGTAGTTAGTCTATTCTACTGCTTCCACCTATGTAATATTACACCCTTGCTAAAGAATACTAGATAGGATACGATTCAAATATCCCACCTACACCACTAGTAGCTGACCTGCTTTATTGTTCCCATCTATGAGATACTATACTGCTGCTGAGGAATGCTGGATGTAAGGTGAGTCATTTACAACACTAGTAGTCAGTCTATCTTAATGTTTCCACCCATGTGATATTACACTCATGCTACAGACTTCAAGACATGAGCCTATGTGTGTCATTTACAATGCTAGTAGTAAGCCTATTCTAAAGCAGCCACACATGTGATATTACGTTTCTGCTAAAAGTATACTAGGTGTATGAGGATTCACATATCTCACAAATAACTCTAGTGGTCAGAATGTATTATTTCCTCTTATTTTATGTCATATTCCTCTTAATTACTACTAGACTTAGGATGAACACTGGTAGTTGGACTGTATTATTGTGCTCTTTTGGGTGACATCACACATCTGGTTAAACAATGCTAGACTTGAGATGAGCTTGTATATATTACCTATAACACTAGCCGTTTGATGTTTTGTTTTTCTTTAGTTTTGTTCTCTATTTGTTTTTATTATAAAAAATTAGAGGCACAGGGTCAGCGCAAGATGATATCTGACTAGGTTATTGTGTATCTCTTAATGTATTGGTTTACACATATTCTTGAAGAATTTTTGCTTTGCCGACCTTTTCTTTTTCAAATATTTCATAATACATTAATGCCTAAAATGTAGAGATTATCGCAGAATTTGGATTGTAATATCTTGTCTACCTTACCTTATGCATATGTAGATGTATCTGCCTGTACCTGTGTTTCTTTAATAAAAAGAATATGAGAAAAAAAAAACTCAAAAGATTCTAAGAGATTTATCTCCATGCAGGTGAGTTTTAGATCAAAGGGTCCTCATAAAGAAACACTATGAGAGTTTTTGCATATTTAGCTACAATGAGCATCAATACGTGTCAAGCTACATAAATGTAACACAGTAGATAAGGTTGAAAGAAGACAGAAGTCATTGAGTTCAACATATACATAGACTTTACTCTAAATAAGCTGATAATTAAACAATTAGAAAACTGACTCATTTAAAAAAAGCAATAATATCCCTGTATTCTGTTTTTAGACAAAAACGTATCTAAGACATTTTTAAATTGTTCTAATGTATTGGCAGTCGCTACCTCCTTAGGCAAGGAGTTCCACAATTTGATTGCATGTGTTCATGCTTATTCAAAAATAAATGGGAAAAAAACCTATGGAAACGTTTTCTACACAAATGTAAAATGCACTACTATGCATCAAAAACAAGTAAACACTTCTATATTTGCATGTAAATCAAATAAAAGCTTTGATGTATGTCTGGAAACCAGATAGAAGTTTGTCATTTGTGATTTATTCAGGTTTTTTTAAGGAAAGCAATAGATTATTTATGTATAAAAAAATTGCTAATTATTTCCTTTTATACTATTATGTTATTATTGTTTCTAGATACTGTTATGTGCTTTACAATTAGGTTGCACCAGCGAGCAAATGCAGAACTTTTGAAGAGTGATTAAAACTTGATTGTTCCCAGAGAATATATGTGTATATATATATATATATATATATATATATATATATATATATATATATATATATATATATATATATATATAAAAACTCCAAAGGTGAACCACAAAAGCGCTCAGAGCCCAATATATAAAAGATAAAAAAGAGTTTATTGGGACAATTTTAAAACCAAAAAGCGTCCTATCTAGGACTAACTATAATCCAGGTTGAATTTGCAGGCTCACAGAGCATACATGTTTCGTGCTCAGGTAGCACTTGTTCACTGCTTACCTGTGCACCTGCAAAGGCCTGCCTTTTAATTACAAGATTTAAAGTGATACATCACACAATGTTATACAACCTGAATCTCTATAAGTTTATCTACATAGCATATTTAAGAGCATACCAAATTTTCATATAACATACTTTAAAGTGTTAGACTTTCTACACAGATATAAAATATAAGTTTGATTTGATCTATAAAAGATATTATGCTGGAAAATGAGATTACTTTATATTATATACAGAAAATATGAAACATAAAAAGAATCCTATTAGATGCCTGTTATACATATTAATAGTATCAAGTTAGCCACCTATCATAGAACCATTTAACAGGGATAGAAAAATGTAGCATTGTTTGATAGTATATTATACAAATAAATCCATCTCTCTCCTCTTGTTTATCCCTAAAGTATAACTAGTTTGTAAGGTCAGGATTCAAAATATTTCCCTTTTGTCTAGGATCATTTCCCTGTTTCCTCCTCTACTCCATATGGGTACAAAATCTATACCCTGTACCATCAAGGCATTAACGTCTGCATTGTGTTGTTCCCTAAAGTGTCTCGCTACTGGTGTATCAGAATTTTCATCCTCAATACTACGTAAGTGCTCAAGAAATCTCTCTTTGAGCGGCCTAGTGGTTTTTCCTGTGTACTGCTTGAAACAAATTTTACATGTTAGTAAATATATTACGTGTGTAGTAGAGCAATTTATTGTGAAATTAATCTTATGTTGTTTTTGGGTGACTGATGATAATATGACATCTCCCTCTCTTACAAAATTACATGTCCTACATATAGGCCTCCTGCATTTGAAGAAACCTTTCCTTCTTTGTAGCCAATTTTTGTTTGAGACAGGTTTTAACTCTGAAGGTGATAAATAATTAGAAAGAGTTTTGCCTCTTTGGGGTATAAAATTGCATCCTTCCTGCATAATTTCCTTAAGAATAGGATCTGAGTATAATATTGGTATGGAATTTTGCACAATATTACAAATCTTATTATATTCCAAACTATAGTTGGTAATAAATTTAAGTTTGTTATGATGCTTATCAATATTTTTTTGTTTCTTTCTGTATAGGAGTTGCTCTCTAGGTATATGATCCACATTATTTTTAGCTTTAGTTAATACCTCATCTTTGTAACCTCTATCTTTAAATCTCTCTAAGGCAATATTCGCATGTTTTTGATATTCTTCTTCTGTTGTACAATTTCTTTTAAGCCTAATTAGCTCCCCATTTAGGGATAGCTTCAATGACATGTCGAGGATGACAAGAGTCATATTTTAAAGTAGTATTTCCTGCTGTTGGTTTCCTAAATAATGTGGTATTTGAGTGTTTTCATCAATAAAAATAGTTAAATCAAGAAAATTAACATTAGTTATACTATGTTCGCTTGTAAATTTAATACCAGAGTCATTGACGTTTAGGTATTGGCAAAATTTCTCAGCCTCTGAATCATCTCCATCATACACAAATAGAAGGTCATCTATGTACCTAAAAAATGATACAATCTGTTGCTTATGTGGATTTCTATCTCCAAAAACGTGGGACAGCTCCCACCAACCCATAAAAAGGTTGGCGTACGAGGGGGCAAACTTGGCCCCCATGGCTGTCCCACGTTTCTGGAGATAGAAATTGCTGCCAAATTTAAAGAAATTATGTGTAAGCAAATATTCTATTGCATTTATTAGAAAAACCTTAGTTGCTGCTTCATAATTACTGTAATTATCTAGAAAAAATTATATTGCTGTTATGCCTTTATCATGTTGTATTGATGTATACAAAGATGATACATCAGCAGTAATTAATCTGTATGTGGATTTCCAATGTGTATTATTTAGTTTCCTTAATAATGCTGTAGTGTCCTGAATATAACTGGGCAAATTGCTCACTAATGGCTGCAAAAAGGAATCAACTAACTCTGAGAGTGATTCATTCAATGAGTTGATACCAGCTATGATAGGCCTTCCTGGAGGTGATATAGGATCTTTGTGAATCTTCGGAAAATAATGAAAAATTGTGGTTACTGGAAATTCTGTAACGAGTGCTTCCTGTATTGATTGATTAATTATATTGTTTTGTCTGGCATAGTGTACTATGTCCAGTAATTCCTCCCTAAATTTCTTAGTTGGATTATCCCTTAATTTTTCATATACTTTCTTATCATTTAGTTGTCTGGCAGCTTCGGCTATGTAGTCTTTTCTGTCTAACACGACCACATTGCCGCCTTTATCTGACTGCCTAATGATTAGTTCTTCATTATCTGTCAGAGACCTCAGAGCCTCTTTCTCTGCATGTGTAAGATTAGCTTTTTGTCTGTATTTTAATTTAGTTTTATCTCTGTTGTTTTTATCTAGAGATCTCAGTTTATCTTCAACGGTTTTCAAGTTTTTCAAGATCATGTATACTACACCAATCTGCAAACTGCATCTTATCTGTTATTGCATCATTAGTGTCACAACTACACACGCCCATGTATTTGTTTTTGAGTAATCTTGCGGTCCTGGACATTGTGTATGTTTCATCTATACTTCCCAAACTCATGATGATGACAATCGCACAAGACACCAGCATTTCATTTTCAGGCTGCCTTACACAGTTGTTTGTATATGTCTTCTGCATTGATACCGAATTTGTACTTCTCACCTCGATGGCTTACGACTGATATGTGGCCATTTGCATCCCACTGCGCTATTTTCTCATCATGAACAAAACATTGTGTTTCTTGCTGATCTCTATGTCCTGGATTGGAGACTTTCTGAACTCATTTATTTTCTGTATGATAGTGTCTAGTGCAACATTGTGTAAAGAACATGAAATCAACAATTTTTTCTGTTATGTAGTAATATTACTGCAGTGACATCATCTACATAATGATATTTATTACTATTGAATCTATCATAATTGGTTGGTTTCAATTCATTCTTATCACCGTTTCATACACTTGCATTATATTTACTATCATAGAGATCCGATCATCGCCTAGAAGACTCAAGCCCTTCACGAGCTGTTCTTCCCATCTCACAGTCGTTATACTTTTCTATGGGACTAGCTAGCCTGGGCTTGAACTTGAAACCTAAGTCAGTATATTCATTAGAAACAGATAAAATACTTTCTATGCTTTACATAGGTGTTCCTATGATAAATCCTCTAGTGTATAGCTTGAGCGCCTTGAAAATGTTTTAATAAAGATTAAACAGATATTTAGCAAATACTCGAATAATGGTGATATACATCTTTGACATTATTATACAATGTTTTTGTGATATACTGCAAATTATTTTATAAATAAATGCTTACAAGACTGCAACCAATCAAAATACAACACTCAAGACAAAAAGGACCACAAATGTTGATCGATGTCATCAATTAAAAGACAATAAGTCATAAAGTTTTTTCTTGTCCACATAGACCACATAATTGAGTATGATTATTAAGACATAATCAGGCAAACCATTATATCTGGAAACACACATAATTCCTAATTATTCTATTTATAAATATAAATCTTTAAATAATGTAAAAAAAATATTCAATTTGTCAATGCATAGAAACAGACAGAAATAAGTAACTGATGAAAAAAGAACACATAGACATAAGCCAATTGGAGCTTATAAAGTGTCCATTTACTGACCAAAGTGCTCACCAACCTCCTCTCTCCTGTCTAACGCTAAGAAAAAGTTGAACTAAACTGCAAATGAAAATCCAAAACAAAAGAAAAAAATTGCAGATAATATCCTCATAATGACGAGGCAGAGGAAAGTGATGAGGGCAACAAAATGTAATTTGTAACTGGAAAAAACGTTTCTAAAGTCTTGAAGTCTTGGGAAACAGGTAAACCAGGAAGAAAGAAATTAAAAACTGAGAAGAAGATTTCACTATGAAAGTCTTTATTCATTTTTTTCAATGGAAACTTTACTTTGCATTTTTTTCATTAAAATCTTTCTAATGTATAGAATTTAAGTGGAATGCAGATATTTATAATGATACTAATATATAAATCTTATGAAATTACATTATATCCTTTGTTTTTCTCTCCTTAGTTTCTCTTCATAATTACATTTTTATTTTATTTTTATTTCAACTGATACATTTTTTTAAATAAAATGTAGATTCCTTCAATAAAATGTGCTATTTTTTATATTCTTGACATTTATTTAAAATAAGAATTGCAATTCCTTGTGTTACATTTTAAAACAAAGTTATTTGTCTTATTATTACATTTAAGTGAATTTCAATTTTAAAAAATATATGATAGAATATTTGCATAGAATCAATCAAAGCACTGTAATAACAATATCTATGTAAAAACTGGTATTTCAAAATTGTTTTTAAAATCTTTTATTTATTAAAATGTATTTCTTTTAAAGGTATTCATTTTATTATATTTAAACAATTAATTTAAAGCCTTTATACGTTGTATGTTGTTTGAACGTTTGTAATGTTTTTACTAAAAGTCTGTATCTATCTAGTATATTAGTAAATTATTATTATTGCTTGTAGAAATATTTGTAGAGAGACATCTTTGCTGATGGACTCTACTACTTACTAACTGATTATGGCATAAATGTGCCCTTATTTTACAGAAAATGTATAACGTAATACAGATAATTTTATTGTAAAATATATAAACTGTAATGTTTGACTGTATTAGCCATATGCTGGCTCTGTGGTGTAATAGATAGCGGATTGGACATCTAGTTGATAGCAGACATTCAAGGGTTATGGGTTTGAGTCCCCCCAGAGTTGACTGTTGAAAGTAGAAAAAAAGCCTTTAATATGTTCTTAGAGAGAAGTCTAAGTAAAAGCCTGGCATTTATTGGCTTAAAGACTGAGAAGCAGAAATAAAAAGATTGGACTATTTTAACCTTCCTTAATTTACTCAATATTAAAAATCTATTTGCATTTTTCTATTAAATCAATCAAATTTAAGGAATTTATAGAATGCAGTTACATATTTCTAGGGATACTCATATGTAAAGTCGATGAAATTAAATTATATCTTAGTTCTTTAAAATTATTTAAATTCTCTTTATAATGAAACTTTTTTTTATTTCAATTTAAAAGGAAACATTTTTTTTATAACCAATATTTCTGGTTTACAGATGTATTAAATTATTCAATAAAGGGAAAAAATTTGAATTGCATAGATTACAAGCGTAGGAATACATTGTTAATGCTATTGAGCGCTAACTACACTGACAGTAAATCCTATATTAGCACTGGTATTACAAGTTGAAAGTAATCTCTTGAGCAAAAGTCTTAGGTGTGCTAACACCTGGAGGACAGATATTGTGACCGTGCTAACTCCTTTTTCCCATAGACTGCTATAGGGTGTGCTAAAAAAAAGGCTTTATAATTATTTTGCATTTGAAATGGCTGGTCTTGGTCACTGAAAACACCACTAATTGGTTTAAATAGCAAACCCATTTGGCTGAGTTTGGAGCCAATAAAGATCAATGCATAGGAGCTCACATTTTTATCATGGGGAGTGGTTTCAATTAGAAGAATCAACTATTTGAATTGCAAGAATTGTGTCCCTTTAAGAATGCCTAAATACTTCAGCCTCTATTTAAGGGACTATGGTCAAAGGTAAATTACAAGAAAGGCAAGCAAAATATTTATTTTTCTACTGTACTGATCACATTCACCATAGGATTATCCCCTTTCAAATGCAGGGCTGCTTGTCCCTTTTTAGAGGAACATAATGCTAGTACACACACGCTGGTCCTAGCAACTTCCGGTCCTCAGTCTAAGACTTCATGCCTGTTGTCTGTCAGTTTTCTTTGGCTCCACAAGAGCATTTAGCCTTTGCTGTTTTTACCAGTTTTTACCGGCTTTTGTATTAATAAAATTTTATTTTTCACTACCCCTTGTAGTGCTGCTTGGTTCTTTTTTGCTCTTTGAACATAATGCTAACCCTCCTTTGAAATTATAGACCACCCTTTCTTAGAGAGGTCTCATGAACCCTTATCTTGCCTTCCCTTTACACAACTAGCAATAAGGAAGTGCCTCTTAGTTGGACAATTTATTATTCACAACGTGATGATTTTACAGCATAACTATAGTTGTATTGATACTGTAAATAAGCTTGTCTATTCATTCTATTCTCATTCTCCCACTACGAGGCAAGGATACACTAGTCGAAGGATTAGCTTTACCTTATTTACACATTAGTGGCAGACAAAAATGAAGAGAATCTCCCGGGGACAACTACTGTATATCGACATCTTTCATGTCACAATCCCGTTACTAAGGATAAAGCTTTGATGCTCCATAGGTGAAAAACATTCATATACTCCAAGAAGGAATCTTGATCTACATTGTGAGATGACACAGGATCAACTTTTAAAAGTAAGAAACAATGGGAGACATCAAGAATACATTTTACTACCTCCATAGACTCTGTGATCAGCAGGAATAGGTGTATAGTGGCCTCAGATGGCAGTTTACCTTATTATGATTGTCCGTCCCCTAGGATGGTATAAAGGAGGGCTAGGAACATGATTGTCAAGTCTGATCCACTACATTGTTATCAACATCAATTGTGCTTAGCTTATTTTAAACCATGGTGCTATGCATGTTGCAATTGTGTTACCTGTAATATTTTAATAGTTGGCAGGAAGTTCCATCATCCACACATTCCAACAAACTATATATAATTTGTCACAGGTTTAACATGCACTTCATAATATGTAATATATGTGATTATCTGTCCATGTTCCCTACATTATGTTGGGAAAATAACCGCCTCTTTCAGGAAGAAACTTGCCAACAACAAATCAGATATCTGGTAAGAATTCAAAGATGGCAACTCTGAACAACCAGTTACAAGACATATTCTACAGAAGGGACATCAGATTTTTACACGATGAACTATGTTAATTAACCATGTCCCAGTACGTAGACATGGTGAGGATAGAGCTAAGGCTTTATCTAGAATCCAGATGATATACCCTCAATGATTCCCTATGATTGATTTTGGATGCTTTTATTAGTAAAGGACATCACCTCTCCTCCTCCAACTATGTATTTTACCATTAGAACAGAAACAAGGGGCACCTCATAGTGAACTCTGTGACGTATTTGTAATACGATGAAAGGAATCAAACTCACAATTCTTTTGGCACTCATAAATAATCAGCTCACTGGTCATGTATGTGATGGTGGAAACCTCTGTGGGTTTCGTCCAGGTAATCTCAGCTGCTGTAGTCAAGGTATGCTGGTAACTGGAAACTACACATAAAGTGAATCATGTGCAGGAAAAAAATCTTAACGGCAAATGTTTACTGATATGGATCAGAAATTGTGCAAACAGTCATGATAAAGGTAAAATAAAAACACTTTTATTAACTGCAACGCGTTTCTCAATCGGTTACTTGTAGTTTCATCAGGCTTAATGAATACAACAAGTTAAAAATGGTTATATAAGCCTAACATTACAATCTCATTGGACCACTTCAAATACATAGTGTCTAATTCTGTATCTAAACCTGCACATGGTAATTAGTATCATCTCTAAGTTGTACCACGTATACAATAAAGGCTAATAATTACAAACCTAGCAATATAGTAATTTAACAGACAAATTTGTTACAAACTTGCATCCGCACAAATCAATGTGAGATGCTCAGATTTAACCATATAAGAAACCTCAATTAAAATGGCACATAAACAAGAGCCTAATAAAAGACTACCTGTATATTAAAGTGTCAAAAAAAGTAGGTTATAGAAGAATTGGTAAAATATGCCAAAAAATAAATTAAAATATAAATTAAAAAATGTATCTGTACATAAAAGCATCAGATGTTTGGTAAACCAAAGCCAAACAACTTAAAAGTCGTACAAGACATCCAATCACCTAAAGTGATAATGATGATGTTTGTAAGAGGTCTATGTGTATCTATTTCTATAATGAAAATTGTTCTATATGTATTGAATATATGGGAAATAATTAACAAACCTAAATGTGTTTCAGAAAAAATAAATAATTTTGGAAATGTCTTCCCTAAATGATTCCCTTTGATTCCTCTCCTCCTCCAACTATGTCTTTTTCCATACTCCTTGAAGACGTGAAGTTAAGTGAAAAGAGCTTTATAGTTTATTTGGGGAACCATTGATAACATGTTTTGTTTTGTTATTATAGTTATATAATTGTTGATGGGTATTTGTTACACTAGTTACATTATGGGCTAGATTACAAGTGGAGCGCTGTTTATCGCTTGCTCGCTCACTAACTCAGCTAGAAGCTTTTTGCACACGTCAGGTAGCACATGTATTACATTTTACAAGTAAAGTTTTTTTGCATGAACACTAACTCAACATGCGTAAAAAGCCAAAACTTAGAATATAGTGATTGCATTAACATATTTCCCCATAGACTTCAATGGATCGTGAAAGTGGAAAGGAAAACACCCAATTAAATTAACACTAACCCAATCGCGCTTTCTCAAGTGTGCTAACCTGACATGAAATATTAAAATGTCCCATTCCATTTTTCTTTACATAGCAGAACATCTTCTATTTATTCTTAAATATATACAGTATATATATATATATATATATATATATATATATATATATATATATATATATATATATACTGTATATGATGTTTATATAGGTGAGGTTTGTTTATGCTTTATATGCTTTCTGGTGTATTCCATTTGACAAAGATTCCTTTTGTGTACATTAATAAAAGCCAGATTGTTATGCATGGAGACTTTTTGAGAAGGATGAAGCTGTTTCTTAAGACCCCAGATTGGATTTTGATGTCTTGTAATTTTATCAAACTGTATGAATAGTCATTATGAACTACTGTAAAAGAGAAATACTCATTTAAAGCTTGTTCTGTTCTTTTTATTTTATTTAGAATTTTTAAGATGGAAATATATAAAGTACCATCATCCAAATATGTTCAGCCAAAAATCAATCCCAATAAAGCTTAAAGGAACAGTGTACTGAAAACCAATTCTGCCATGCATATACAAAGCAGCATCCATACATATTGTATGTAAAAAAAAATATTATTATCTTTTTATTAATGAACATACATATACAACATTTAGTGTATAAACCACATTATACATTTCCTTTTTATGAGAAATAACAGAATATTAGATAGTCCAGAAAATAAGCACTAATGGTTATCAGCTCAAAACTTCAGAAGTCTGAGCTGGAGAGAAATGTCCCAAGCTTAATTTGTCCTCTTAATAATTCTGAGATCACATTCATCTCTCAGAGTTTCTGTGTTAAAGTCCATAGTAAAAAAGAACGTCATAACTAACAGTGACAAGAACCAACAATTAAACATTTAAAAGAACATTGCTAAGGTAAAGGATATGAAATGAAAGATAGGGTAAGCACCCTTATCAGAGAGCAATGTCAAATGTAAACATTCAGTGGAGGGTCATATCAATCTTATAACATAGGTAATCAAAAGAACATAGAACGTACTGGTTGTGGTTCTGTTAAATAAAGTTTCACCATGAAGGTATATAAAATTAGGGAAAGAATTGGAAGTAAGTGAGAACAGAGGTAGGAGGGGAAGGAGGGGAAGAGACAGAAAACATATATATATATATATATTTTTATATATATATATATATATATATATATATATATATATATATATATATATATATATATACCGTATATATATATATATTACAAACAAGAAAAATGTTATCCACACTAATGCACTATACACAAGGGAGCCCATTTAACAAACTCCGTATGGATCTTGTGGGCCCATGTTTTTGGTGAGTCTTCAGACTCACCAGAAACAGCAGTTATGAAGCAGCGGTCTAAAGACCGCTGCTCCATAACCCTGTCCGCCTGCTCTGAGCAGGCAGACAGACATCCCTGAAAATCAACCCGATCGAATACGATCGGGTTGATTGACACCTCCCTGCTGGCGGCCCATTGGCCGCGAGTCTGCAGGGGGCAGCAATGCACCAGCAGCTCTTGTGAGCTGCTGGTGCAATGCTGAATAAGGAGAGCGTATTGCTCTCCGCATTCAGCGAGGTCTTGTGGACCTGATCCGCACTGTCGGATCAGGTCCGCAAGACCTTTCATAAATAGGGGCCAAGCAGTATATTGTACTCTATGTCATATGTATACACAAACACACTCTGATGTTACTTGTTAGTAATATTAATAATAATATTTGTTAATTATTGTTCATTGGTGTTAATAAGTCCACAGGAATAATTAGATGTGGAAGAAAGGCAGCAAAGAACAAAATGAATGGAAAGATTCCCAAATTCTTCACTGGAAACAAAAATATAAAAGCAAGACTAGGTGTCTGCGCCTTCCTTCATAAGTGAACAAATGTTGACAAGAAGATGATACTGTAGTCTGGGTGGCTAGCCCCAATCACTATACACTTACTTCCAATAACCTCAATCGATATGAGGTAAGTAGCCACTTAGTCAGAATAAAGCCCCACTCACTGATCTCTCCAGGCCGTAAATGATGGGAAACGGAGGAGCTTGATCAGCCGTGCAAGTCCTGGAATATGGTAGTATAACTTCCTTGGTTTCAATCCACACCCCGTATCAGTCCTCACCCAGTCTCAAAATGCAGTTGGAGGTATCTCTTTACGTTTACTGGCATGCTATTTTCAGTGTATTTCTTCCTTCTCTTGAATTTCTTTTTCAGTTTTTTTACTGAATATGTGAAATTAGTATTAAAGATAAACATTAATGCTGACATTAGGATACACAGTGTAATAATTTAGACAAGGATTTTAAAATTCGAATTGATGTTTGAGTCAGTATAATCTTAAGATGATAGCTCAAAGGGATAGCCCACATAACTTTAAACTGTCATGATTCAGATACAGCAGAAATTAAAATCACCTCTTTACTGTCATGCTATTTTCAGGGTATTTCTTCCTTCTCTTGAATTGCTTTTTCATGAAGAAATGTCATTTTATATGCCAGCCCAATTTATAACACCTGTGTAGGGGTGAAAAATAAAAGATTAGCTTTAGAGAAATGTGCTTGTTCATGGACAGTAATGAAATGGTATAAATAAAGTTGGGAAAAACCCGAATAACCGTGACATCGATGACTGTTAGTTAACACCAGTCCAATGCTCTTCGCACCCGTACTTGACGCGCATGTTTTTGAAGGCTTTTTTGATAAATAATGAGATCGTATTAAGATCCTCGGCAGCGATGTCTGGCGAGCGTATTGATGCCGGCAAATGCAACATAGTTGACGCTTTGATAAATATGCCCCTATGTCTGTACATGGTATAGAAAACCAGGGCCTACATGGGTGATATTTTTTAACATGACCACCAGATATGAGTATCTTATCCACAGTCCCCATATTGCCTCCAGCAGTCCGTTGAGTGGTCGGGTATATTTTAGCAATTTTGAGAGGTGTCAGGTACCATTTCAAAAGAACATTACAATCGGTTTGGAGGTATGAGACACAGTGAATAGACTTTTTATTCAACATAATAGCTCTCTCTCTTTATCATCAGGTGTGATCTACTCTTCTAATTCTTTCTCCCATGCCCTAATATGCCAAGGGATAGTATCACAGTAATCCCTAAGTAAGAGTGAGTGATAGGTCTTCACTGGTTTAATCAGTTTACCCCCTGTCTTCCATCTCTTTTCCCAATTATTACATTCCTGAAAGTGTGTCTTTGGTAATCCCCAAGCTTGGCATATACAGATTACTCTATATCTCTCAAAGGGAAACCGTTTTGGAGGCGCCTTCTACCTGTTCGATTATCTGTTGAGAGTTAAGGGAGTTTGTTCTGTCTGTATAGGTCGCCTACTTCTGTAAAATTCCATCTGGACCAGTCAGAATCGTGAATGTTTGGAAGGCCTAAAAAATAGCCCTTTAAGACTATGTATAGGGGATGGATGAGGTGCAACTTCTCTATGATGTCTAAGTGGGTGCCAAATATGACAGTTTCCTAGAATAATGTCATTAGTTATTACTCCCAGGGGAAGCGGGACTGTTTCAAATTTAAACCATCCCAGAGTTTCAGATTTGTTTCTCCACCCCACTATGTGGGTTGATCTGGTGGCATCATGGTATCGATATATATTGGGGGGAAAATGCAAGGGTATATTAAGAGATAAAAATGAGGCAAGTATCTATAATTTATCATCCTATACTCTAGATAGTGGTAGTATGTCACTATTGAGTAAAGGGTTATCTTTTGCCCCTAAAAAGAACCTAGATAAGTTTCAAGTATTTATTGACTTTAAGAGATTCTTCAGAAATATAACATTAAAGAGATTCTTTGCTCAGAAAGATACACAGTCTACAGTCAGATATAAAAGTGTACTTAAAGTTGATAATGCTGAAACACTGGAGAATATGAATTCATTATTAGAGACTGATTCTGTAATTGAAGCAGGCGATATTTATATACATATACATAGTGATAAAAAGGCCAAATCTACATTTTATCCGACTAATACTCAGGGAGAATATATTAAGTCATTCATGAACATGGTTGAAAAAGAATTATAGATATTGCTCTAAGTAGGCGGACAGGAATCACCACAATTCAACCCGATCAAGTACGATCGGGTTGATTGACACCTCCTTGCTTGCGGCCGATTGGCCGCGAGTCTGCAGGTGGTGGTGTTGCACCAGCAGCTCTTGTGAGCTGCTGGTGAAATGCTGAATACAGAGAGCGTAATGCTCTCCGCATTCAGAGAGGTCTTGCGGACCTGATCTGCACTATCGGATCAGGTCTGCAAGACCTTTCATACATAGGCCTCATGGAGTAGTTTCCGGGTATTATCTGGCTTCTGTCTGCCAAAGGTAAAGCATTAACGATAGCCTCTAGGGCTAAAACTTTTTTTCCACCTGTCTCTAGGCCCTGTATTCTAGAGTGTGCGGTTCTGGCTCTAAGTTTTCTTGCTAGGAGTTCATTGGCTTTGTTCCCTTTATAGTACATTAACTTTTCAAATTTTGATAGATTAGATTTAACCTTTTCAAACTCTCGCTCTCCTGAAGTTTTTTTTCTCATAGGTCACAGAAGGGTTACGTCTATTTCTTTTATGCGGAGGTCAGTTGCCAGGAGTCCTAGAACACCATCTCTTTTTAAGTTTTACTGCTCTAGATATACAAAAACCTCTAATATATGCTTACAGTGCTGCTCAAACTATCTGAGGGGAAGTCTGGTCAGACAAAATAAACCTAATATATTCAGCCTGATGAAATGGCACTGTTGGCCGAGAAACGCATTGCTCTCTTTTATATGTTTATATGTAAACAGTTTTTATATCTACCACTGCTCTGGGTATTTATTTGTATGAGGAGATTCCTTGCCTTCGACACACCCCCTCTTGGCTCCTGTCAATTGGTGGCTGCACCTGGGATTTTTCGCAGTTAGGGTTAGGTTTAGGGGTTAATATATTTATGTAGTAATGTGGGAGGCCAGAGGTTTAGGGGTTAATAGTTTATTATAGTTTATTATAGTATATTAGTATATTTCGTTGTGGGGGGCTTGCAGCTTAGTGGGGAATAGGTTTATTATAGCGGCGGTGTGGGCGGACGGCAGATTAGGGGTTAATAATATTTAAATAGTGTTTGCGATGCAGGAGTGCGGCGGTTTAGAGGTTAATAGGTTTTTTATAGTGGTGACGATGTTGGGGAATGGTGGAATAGGGGTTAATAAATTATAATAGTGGCGGCGATGTCCGGACCGGCAGATTAGGGGTTAATAAATTTATTATAGTGTTTGTGATACGGGAGGGCCTCGGTTTAGGGGTTAATAGGTAGTTTAGGGTGTTAGTGTACTTTTTAACACTTTAGTTATGATTTTTATGGTACAGCTCTGTAACGTAAAACCGATAACTACTGACTTTCAGGTGGCGGTACAAATCTTGTAGTTATAGCCTGTACCGCTCACTTTTTGGCCAGCGAGGCAAACTCATAATACCAGCGCTGTGCCATTGAAAAAGGACTTTTTAAAAAGTATGGTACTTATGTTGCGTGACGGTCAAAAAGGTGTGCGGCACAGCTATACCTACAACACCTGTAATACTGGCGGTAGTGAAAAAGCAGCGTTATGGGCCATAACGCACAAATCGCAATCTAGGCGATAGTCTTCCATTTCACTATTTTTCATTATATTTCATTTTATTTTTTAATTTCATTATTATTATTTTAATTTTATTGATTTTTATATCATCAAATTCACCATATTTGCCTATTTTTTATTTCAATCACAGAGAACATATTTCAAACACAGTGCCCTGTTTACGCGCGAGCCTCCAGGCTCACCAGAAACAGGAGTTAAGAAGCAGCAGTCTTAAGACACGCTGCTCCAGAACCTGTCCGCCACCTCTGAGGTGGCGGACAGCAATCAGCCCGATCAGTTACGATCGGTTGATTGACAACCCCTGCTAGCGCTCAATTTGCCGCAAATCTACAGGGGCGGCGTTGTACAAGCATTTCACTAAAAATGCTTGTGCAATGATAAATGCCGACAGCGTATGCTGTCGGCATTTATCGATGTGCGGCAGACATGATCCACTACAGGGGATCATGTCCGTTGCACTTTGATAAATCGGCCCCTAAGCCTCTTTTTCCTTTTTCTAAGAGGAGGTTTAGTTGGGGTTTTTTTTAAGTTTAGTTGGCCTTTTATTAATTTAATAATTAAATGGGGGTAATTTGAGGGTTTGGATTAGCATTAAGTCTGACTGCAGCCTGTCACAGCCCTAAGGTCTTTATGGTTGCTGTAAGGGTTTGGGTTTTGGATTAGAGTTATGGTTTGAACCTGGTAAAGGTTTACAGAAAGGAAGAAAATCTTTTTTTTTTTTTTTTTTTTTTTTTTTAAACGTTCTACATATTTACATTTAGGAAGAAAGAACAAAATAAAAAATTACTATAAAAAATTGCTAGTAAAAATGCACATTTACATAATGCTGAGGAGGCTTATAGAAAACTGCCGCTGTCTGATGAGATGCTGACTACCTCTGACATTGATTACTTACCAAGCCTCTCTGATGCCTTTGTAGCCTCCCAAGTTAAATCAGAGGAATCAGTGTGGGCACCTCCAAATTTAGAAGTTCCTGAAGTGCCTCCTTTTATAGTAAAACCTGGCATCAACATGCCTTCTGGTGAGCCAATTGTTTATCTGACACTGTGTCTACCAGACAGCTTCGTAGAAAATATGGCAGAGCAAACAAACCTTTATGCCCAAGAATCCAGTTATGCCAAATGTAAGATATGGCACAGAACTGACATGGCAAAGATGAGAAGATGTTGGGTGCTGTTGCTTGTTATGGGCATTGTAAAAAAAACTGACATCAAAATGCATGGGAGCAAAAAACCCATTCTGACTACCCCCCTTTTCCCAGTTATAATGTCTAGGATCAGACACAAGATGCCCCCCAAAAAGCTATCCAAATTATGACAGGCTTATTTATCTAAAAGATTTTCCAAAGTGTATTATCCCAAGCAACACATTTCTATTGATGAGTCGCTAATGCAACTTAAAGGGGGGCTGCTGTTCAAGCAGTACATACCCTCAACAAGGGCTCGCTATGGGGTGAAATTTAACAAACTGTGTGAAAGTACAAGAAGATATACTGGTGCCTTCAGAATATTTACAGGAACAAATGGCATTTTCGATCCCCTGGGTTGTCCAGAATCCATAAGCACAAGTGGAAGGATAGTATGGACCTTATCCTTCCATAACTGTCATACCTTAGCATAGGAAACCATATTCAGTTATTAAAAATGTGTTTATATTTTACACTTGGCACAATCCAAAAAAACAGGACAGGATTTCCCTGACTGCTGGTAGAGCCCAAGCAAAAGCATGGAAACACATCTGCTTTGCATCAGGCTGAACTTTAGCCACCAATCAGCAAGTGCTACCCAGGTGCTGAACCAAAGATGATCCAGCTCATAATCTTACATTCATGCTTTTTCAAATAGAGATACCAAGAGAACAAAGAAAAAATGATAATAGGAGTAAATTAGAAAGTTGCTTAAAATTGCTGCTCTTTCTGAATCATGAAAGAAAAAAATTGGGTTCACTGTCCCTTTAAGTGCCAAAGATAAAAGATAATCCTACACATGTGAGATATTTCCAAAATCAAGATAAATAAATGTATTTATTATGAGATATTTTTTAAAGCTACACTAGTTATGTATAAATTGTTTAAAGCCAAACTCTGAAAATTGTGGGGGTTTTATTTTTTCACATTTATTTACATTTTATTCATAGTACTGTAAATGATGACACCAATATATATAAATATAACCAATATTATAAGAAAGTCCTCAAAAAAACAATATATAACTTATGTGGGTGCACTAAATATAAAAGCTGAGAATTTACAAAAAAAGTTAAAATATTGGTCCTGAATGGGTTAAATGATGTTTCCTTGATGTGTAATATTTCTTTACTATAAACAAAAAGAAATCCCAATAGTTTTGTGATGTATCTGTAAGGTTTCTATGAATAAATATATTGCCCCTCTGAGATCATTTCCTAAAGGTCCAAGAAAACATTAAAAACCTACCAAATTCACTAGCAAAGACCTCACACTTGTCAGTATGGCCAGAACTGGATACACAGGTAAGAAGAATATCTAATGTATAGATACTGTAGATAGGGACAGAATATAGATAGCTAAGCATAGCAGAATAGTAAAAACTGCCTGTTCAGTGTCTGTTTAGCTTATTGACAAGATTATCAAGTTACTGGGATACATGTATTCACTTGATATAAGTATTACTATTATATATAGGTGCACTGCTGAGCCTGACAAATACCAGTATCATTTATCAGCCAGGAATAAAAGATTACAATCCAGGAAAAGAAAAACAAAAAATAACTATTGCACTAATTATTAAATAGGGAAAAGCTTAATTTATTATTCATTCTCTGCAATTTCTCTCTAGTGCATATTATTTCTAGCCCAGATGAGTATTGAACTTGTGCAAATTTAAAGTCCAGTTGACTAGGAGACAATTAGATATGTCCATCCCTGCAGATATATCTATATACAGTAGATACTGATTGATTATTTAAACACACACTGACTTTGGTTTGCAAAGAGTCAAAAAAAATATATATTTTGTATGTGCATTTATATATATATATATATATATATATAGAGAGAGAGAGAGAGAGAGAGAGAGAGAGAGAGAGAGAGAGAGAGAGAGAGAGAGAGAGAGAGAGAGAGAGAGAGAGGAGAGATGTATAAAAGTAATAAAATAATATAAAACTACTAGACAGGCAGATTATACATGCAACCTAAAGGTAGTTTTATATGATTATTAATACTTTTTATACATATTTCTATCAGATAGATAGTACAGTACCTTAATCATGAAGGTAATAGTTGTTGCATTAAATATAGAATATTAATTTTATTTTTTAAAATATATATATTTATTTATACATACATATATACCTATATAAATATATTTATATACACACATATATACCCACACACATATATACCTATATAAATATATATATATATATATATATACATATATACCTATATAAATATATACACACACACATATATACATTTATACATATGTACATGCATACATATATGTCTATATAAATATATATACATACACTCACAGTTACTAATCCCCAAATACGCAATTACAAAAAATAGAGTTATTCAGATATCCAGACTTTTTCATTAATGGTTTTTTTTAAATACAATTATTAAAAATGTAAAAAATTATCTTTGTTTTTTGATTTGTGTTTTAAAATGCAAATGCTAGTCTATATTTAATGCAACTAATACCTTTATGATTGCAGTGCTGTACTTTATCTCTGATGGTACTATGTATACAAAAGTAATAAAAATAATATAAAACTACTAGACAGACAAACATATAGACTTAGATTGATAGATAGATAGATAGATAGATAGATAGATAGATAGATAGATAGATAGATAGACAGACAGATAGATAGATAGATAGATAGACAGATGATAGATAGATAGATAGATAGATAGATAGTGAGATATGAGAGACAGATAAATAGATAGATAGATAGTGAGATATGAGAGATAGATAGATAGATAGATAGATAGATAGATGATAGATAGATAGATAGATAGATAGATAGTGAGATATGAGAGACAGATAGATAGATAGATAGATAGATAGATAGATAGATAGATAGATAGATAGATAGATAGATAGATAGATGATAGATAGATAGATAGATAGATAGATGATAGATAGATAGATAGATAGATAGATAGATGATAGATAGATAGATAGATAGATAGATGATAGATAGATGATAGATAGATAGATAGATAGATAGATGATAAATAGATAGATAGATAGATAGATAATGAGATATGAGAGACAGATAGATAGATAGATAGATAGATAGATAGATAGATAGATAGATAGATAGATCAAATTCTCTGTCTAATGAGGTGGTTGTGGCAAATTCAGTAGATGCTTTTAAAAAAATGAACTAGATGCTCTTTTTCAGCAAATCAGCATTTACTGGGAAATAACAGTTCATTTTGACAGTATAGTAGCTTGTTGGTCCAAAGAGAAATTTGATTCACACTTTAGAGTCAATAACGAGGTTTTTCCCTTTGTGGCACATTTGGAAATTCCTTCGATTTGGATTATTTTTTTTTGCCTTCTTTGGGATAAATAGTAAAAGGGATGTGTGAACTTGATGGGCGTAAGTCTTTTTTCAACCTATATTACTATGTAACTAGGTTCCAGTTGTCTAGGTTAAGTTGTTAGATGGATTGTTTTATAATAGTATTTAAAAACCATAGCATCTCACCTCATTTATCTAACCATTTTTTGCCACTTTGGATGACATCTGACCGTGTTAATCCATCAGATACATAGTAGCAACAAGTAGAAGCTCTCAACCAGGAATAAACAATAGATCAATAGCTTGTTCTCTGGCAAATTGCCACCAGGGGACAGCTTCTTTTTGCCCAACAGTGCTTTTACAGAAGGAGACCCTGTCTATACAGGTCAGTCCAGCCCTGAAATACCAGATAGTCCTCCTCTGAACAAGGAACATGGCGACCCTAGACGAAAGTTTCGGCCTTCTTTGGGCCTCATCAGTGAGGTGCAGCAAATCCCTATAGGCACATTGGGCAGGAAACCCCCAATAGTCCAATTTTACATATTAGAAAGTCATCAAATACCCCTCACAAAAATTCATTCTAATCAATCATAAAACATTTTTCAGGTCATTTTTAACCCAAGAAACCATAAAAAATGATTATTACCTCTTATCTCTTGAAAACGTATGTTACTATTTGCAGACAGCACATCTAGGCTTTTTGTAAATGCTTTTTTTGAGCTTACAATCTCATGTATACCCAATTGACATAAACATGCTCACTTCCTAATTTGATTGAAACATAAAAATAAAGTATCAAAGCTACATGTTCATAAATAGAATGTTGCCATCAGAATGTGTGTGTGAGATTGAACTACAGTGTGATTTTTAAGCATATATTAATACAACATTATATGGAAAGAATTGCAAACATCACTCATTGAGCTTTTATTTAGTTTACAGTTGTGCTCATAAGTTTACATACCCTGGCAGAATTTATCATTTCTTGGCCATTTTACAGAGAATATGAATGATAACACAAAAACTTTTCTTTCACTCATGGTTAGTGTTTGGCTGAAGCCATTTATTATCAAACTGTGTTTACTCTTTTTAAATCATAATGACAACAGAAACTACCCAAATGACCCTGATTCAAAGTTTACATACCCTGGTGATTTTGGCCTGATAACATGCACACAAGTTGACACAAAGGGGTTTGAATGGCTATTAAAGGTAACCATCCTCAACTGTGATCTGTTTGCTTGTAATTAGTGTGGGTGTATAAAAGGTCAATGAGTTTCTGGACTCCTGACAGACCCTTGCATCTTTAATCCAGTGCTGCACTGACGTTTCTGGATTCTGAGTCATGAGGAAAGCAAAAGAATTGTCAAAGGATCTGCAGGAAAAGATAGTTGAACTGTATAAAACAGGAAAGGGATATAAAAAGATATCCAAGGAATTGAGAATGCCATCAGCAGTGTTCAAACTCTAATCAAGAAGTGGAAAATGAGGGGTTCTGTTGAAACCAAACCACAATCAGGTAGACCAACTAAAATTTCAGCCACAACTGCCAGGAAAGTTGTTCGGGATGCAAAGGAAAACCCACTAATAACTTCAGGTGAAATACAGGACTCTCTGAAAACATGTGGTGTGGCTGTTTCAAGATGCACAATAAGGAGGCACTTGAAAAAAGATTGGCTTCATGGTTGAGTCGCCAGAAGAAAGCCATTATTAAGCAAATGCCACAAAGTATCCCACTTGCAATACGCCAAACAGCACAGAGACAAGCCTCAACCCTTCTGGCACAAAGTCATTTGGAGTGATGAGACCAAAATTGAGCTTTTTGGCCACAACCATAAATGCTACATTTGGAGAGGAGTCAACAAGGCCTATGATGAAAGGTACACCATTCCTACTGTGAAACACAGAGGTGGATCACTTATGTTTTAGGGATGTGTGAGCTACAAAGGCAAAGGAAATTTGGTCAGAATTAATGGCAAGATGTTATCAAAAAATACTGGAGGAAAATTTGCATTCATCAGCCCGGAAGCTGCGCATGGGACGTACTTGGACATTCCAACATGACAATGATCCTAAATACAAGGCCAAGTCGACTTGTCATTGGCTACAGCAGAATAAAGTGAAGGTTCTGAAGTGGCCATCTCAGTCTCCTGACCTCAATATCATTGAGCCACTCAGGGGAGATCTCAAACGTGCAGTTCATGCAAGACAGCCCAAGAATTTACGGGAACTGGAGGCTTTTTGCCAGGAAGACTGGGCAGTTTTACCATCTGAGAAGATAAAGAGCCTCATCCACAAATACCACAAAAGGCTTCAAGCTTTCATTGATGTTAAAGGGGGCAATACACAGTATTAAGAACTGGGGTATGTAAACTTTTGATAAGGGTCATTTGGGTAGTTTCTGTTGTCATTATGATTTAAAAAGAGTAAACACAGTGGATTGAAAATAAATGGCTTCCGCCAAACACTAACCATGTTTTTGTGTTATCATTCATATTCTCTGAAAAATGGCCAATAAATCATAAATTCTGCCAGGGTATGTAAACTTATGAGCACAACTGTAACTGTGCTTGCTCCTCTCTTCCTGGAGAGTCTTACATACAATTGCTGTAATCAAAGTATTTTGCAAAGGGATTCATGTTGTCAGCTGCATACTAGACAGTGATTGCTTAGAGCAGTGCTCAAACTAATTTATAGCTGGCTCTAGTTGGTCACAGTAAGAGGGATAAGATAAACATACTTATTCATGTTTAAAAGTAGTTTTGTAAGCCACTAATAAATAGTGACATATTTAAAGTCATTGGTTTTCCTGCAGTTCTGAAATGCTATCTAGACTGCCCACCTGTAATCCTAACCTTACCCCCCCACACACACACACAGATATCTGCAGTTATACAGAAGCCTATTCCCATGCTTGTGTGGTTGGGACTCAAGTTATTGTATATTCCTCTTGTTTTTTTCGTCTTTGTCAGCACGTGTAATAATTAGTTCATGAGTAAAGCTTTCGAAAAGGGGTATTAGGCAGAAGACCAACAACGGCTAAGAAAACTCACAAGCTGCCCTCAGGTTTAATCTAGCTTAAAGTTCAGAATAAGCATTACTAATCTTTATTTTCCATCACAGAAATGAGAGTTAGAATTGCCAGGAAACATGCAATGTATATTCCATGTATAGCCAGGAAAAATAGAACAAAGCACCCAACGTCTTCAAGAAAAGAAAAAAAAAAGAAGCTGTCTTAATATATCTGTTCCTCAACCTCAGAGATGGTAGAGTTAAATCATTTCAGACTGATTTTCCCAGATAATTGACAAGCCCATCTCTTCTACTATAGGATATTTGAAATCAGGGGCAGTGCTACACAAGCGTTTGTGGAATAATAACTAAGGGCAACAAATTTCTCCTTACAAGCCACAAGCACTTATGGACAGGTTTCCTAGCTGGAAAGATTGTCCACCTTAAACATTCCTTCTGCTACTGTAAATATATGGTGAAGGAGAAGATGGGCCCTTAAAAATATCTATAAAAGGAAAAATAATGACCTTCTAAGACGAATAAAGAACACAGCTTCAGATTGAAAGCTCTTGGAGAGAATTTTTTCCCCCATAAAAGTAGAGTAATAAATAATGTTTTCTATGCCTAATGTTCTCTAGAACCATCTATAACAATAGTTTAGAAATATTTGTTAATATACTTTTTTTTTTGGAGAGTATGAGATATTGCTTAGTTTACAAAGTGATATGGTTGATTACAATTTTAGGCTTGTTTTTGGCAGATATGGATTTCTGAGTTCCAGCCATATTGTCAGCCTGTTTTTCCAGTGACCACAATAAAAATTCATAAATGTTTCAACAGTTAATAACCCTGAAGCTCAAAACCGTTACCTCCCAAAAAACAACATAAAACTAGTATCTATATCATTAATCCCCAAATTTTGTAATCCATAAATCAAATGTTCTAATTTCATAATAAAAAAATTATGATTTGGTGGGATTACAGGTTACATCTCAGGTTAAATAGATCTAAATTGATTGAATGTTTAATAGTGTTTGCATTTAACCTGTTGCAGTGGCGTTTTTAGTGAAGATGCTCAAGGAGAGCATTTTCGTTTCTTCCAAAATAGAAGAATATGTTCTATTTATTCATAAATACATATTTCTACATACTGTATATCTGATGGTATTTTGATATAATATATTTCTATTTATTCATAAATACATATTTCTACATATAACTGATGGTATTTTGATATAATATATATCTATACCTATATACAGTGGGGTAAAAAAGTATTTAGTCAGCCACCAATTGTGCAAGTTCTCCCACTTAAGAAGATGAGAGAGGCCTGTAATTTTCATCATAGGTATATCTCAACTATGAGAGACAAAATGTGGAAACAAATCCAGACAATCACATTGTCTGATTTGGAAAGAATGAATTTGCAAATTATGGTGGAAAATAAGTATTTGGTCAATATCAAATATTCATCTCAATACTTTGTTATATATTCTTTGTTGGCAATGACAGAGGTCAAACGTTTTCTGTAAGTCTTCACAAGGTTGTCACACACTGTTGCTGGTATGTTGGCCCATTCGTGCATGCAGATCTCCTCTAGAGCAGTGATGTTTTGGGGCTGTCGCTGGGCAACACGGACTTTCAACTCCTTCCAAAGGTTTTCTATGGGGTTGAGATCTGGAGACTGGCTAGGCCACTCCAGGACCTTGAAATGCTTCTTACGAAGCCACTCCTTCTTGCCCGGGTGGTGTGTTTGGGATCATTGTCATGCTGAAAGAACCAGCCACGTTTCATCTTCAATGCCCTTGCAGATGGAAGGAGGTTTGCACTCAAACTCTCACGATACATGGCCCCATTCATTCTTTCATGTACACGGATCAGTCGTCCTGTTCCCTTTGCAGAGAAACAGCCCCAAAGCATGATGTTGCCACCCCCATGCTTCACAGTAGGTATGGTATTCTTTGGTTGCAACTCAGCATTCTCTCTCCTCCAAACACGACAAGTTATGTTTCTACCAAACAGTTCTACTTTGGTTTCATCTGACCTTATGACATTCTCCAAATCCACTTCTGGATCATCCAAATGCTCTCTAGCATACTTCAGACGGGCCCGGACATGTACTGGCTTAAGCAGGGGGACACGTCTGGCACTGCAGGATCTGAGCCCTGGCGGCGTAGTGTGTTACTGATGGTAGCCTTTGTTACGTTGGTCCCAGCTCTCTGCAGGTCATTCACTAGGCCCCCCCATGTGGTTCTGGGATGTTTGCTCACCGTTCTTGTGATCATTTTGACCCCAAAGGGTGAGATCTTGCGTGGAGCCCCAGATCGAGGGAGATTATCAGTGGTCTTGTATGTCTTCCATTTTCTAATTATTGCTCCCACAGTTGATTTCTTCACACCAAGCTGCTTGCCTATTGCAGATTCAGTCTTCCCAGCCTGGTGCAGGTCTACAATTTTGTTTTTGGTGTCCTTCGACAGCTCTTTGGTCTTCACCATAGTGGAGATTGGAGTGTGACTGTTTGAGGTTGTGGACAGGTGTCTTTTATACTGATAACAAGTTCAAACAGGTGCCATTAATTGTAATAGCTAACCACTTCAGGCTAACTAATAGAATTCTTTAGTTAAGAAATACTAACAGTCCCTTCTATAAACATGTATTTGTAACACTATTGGTTCAAGATAACAACTATACTGTAAATGTTATCTTTGAGGATTAGTGTAAGGTTATTTTTAGTAATACAGATTCGTTAGGATGAGTATTATTTGAGCTGCTATAATACTCATTCACTGGTGATTCATCTCAAGTAGTAGTGACAAGGCTTACAAACATAAAGAGCGGATACTCAAACCAAAAGTAAAGTCTCTTATTTATCTGTATGTATCAAGTTTCCAAATACGGCAACAGAAAACAGTCAAAGTATGGCATTAAAGTACTCACAACCTTTAGGAGAGCGGATGTCGACTTGTAAGGGAAATGCTAGGGGGTTTGTCAAACTCCTGCGGCCAGTGGACAGTGAGTAATGTGGTGTGACAGACTCCTGCGTCCAGGGAACACTGAGGGTCGGTAGCAGCTGCAGCGCTAAGGCCAGAGAGCGTGAGAACTGACTGTGCGTACAGATGGCGTGTGACGTCAGTCACCGCAACAGCAGCTGCGAATGTGTCAGAGATGAGAAATAAACATGGAGACAGTAAACTGAATATACAATAGTAAGTACCTTGCCACGATAAAAGTTGTTTTAAGGAGAATTGTCTCTGCAATATCCAACTTGAAAGAAAAGGCTCCGGTTCCTATAGAAATGTTCACAATCCGGCTGTTAGGGAGAAACCAAGTGGAGCTGAGTTAAGTTATTCCCAAGCACAAGTAGTTCCCAGAATCAATCTGTAGGTAGGAATAACGCAGTAGGCAGTTAATAATTTGAGACAAATAGAGGCTCAGAGTCCCTCACGGTTGAGAAACAAAATACTAAGCAATGATTGCTAGCAACTCTGGTGATTAAATAGGGAGAACAGGTGTGTGATTGGTGAAACACTAATTTGCAGCAGAGCCTGCAGCAGAACCCTGACATGACTCCCCCCTCAAGCAAGCTGAACCTCAGCTTGAGGTCTGGGACGGTCCGGAAATTTCCTGTGAAACTGGGTCACTAAACACGGTGCCTGTAGGTTGGAAGCTGGTTCCCAAGTATCATCCTCATCGGAATAGTTTTTCCATCTGACCAAATATTGTAATACCCCTTTAGAATATCGAGAGTCAAGTAGCTCTTGTACTTCAAAAGTATCAGAATCCTGTATAGCTAACGGAAAAGATGCAGTAGATCGAGTAGGGGTGTATGGTTTCAAAAGAGAAACATGAAATGTGGGATGCACAGACATACTGGGAGGTAGTTCCAAAGTAACTGCGTTTTCATTTATAATTTTGATTATAGGAAAGGGACCACAGAACTTTTGGGATAATTTCTTACTTGGTACTTGTAATTTTAAGTTCTTAGTAGATAACCACACTTGATCTCCAATATGATACAGAGGTGGTACTCTTCTACGAAGATCGTAGTAGTGTTTTTGGCTGGATTGTGCCTTGTCTATGTTTTCCTTTATGAATCTAAAGGTGTCTAATAGAGTATTGTTCATTTCATCGATCAAAGGAGAATCTGATGCTTCGGTTGGTATAGAGGAGATGGATGGATGATATCCATAATTCGAAAAGAATGGAGAAAGGTGTGTTGAAGAATTGGTTAAATTATTATAGGAGAATTCTGCAAAAGGCAAATACGTGACCCATTGGTTTTGTTGATATGAACAGAAGCACCTCAAATATTCATCCAGCCATTGATTAATTCTCTCCACTTGACCATTTGCTTGTGGGTGAAAAGATGTTGTATAGTGGTGAGAGATATTGAGGGATTTACATAAATTCTTCCAAAACCGGGAAGTGAACTGGGTTCCCCTGTCTGATATTATAGTAGATGGAACACCATGGAGACGGAGGACATGTTGTATGAAAAGAGTGGCAGTTTCAGCTGACGTTGGGAGTTTATGGAATGGTATGAAATGTGCCATCTTTGTAAAAGTATCCACCACTACCATTATAGTCGTTTGAGTTTTTGATGGAGGTAACTCCACAATGAAGTCAATTCCAATCTGTTTCCAAGGTCTGCCAGAGACTGGTATGGACAACAGGAGTCCATACGGCTTGTTCTTTTCGGACTTACAAGTTTGGCAGGTGACACATCCCTTAATGTAATCCGAAATAGATTCCTTGAGGTGTGGCCACCAATATCTTCTTCTTATGAGTTCCATTGTACGATTTTTTCCTGGGTGTCCTGCGAGTGGTGAATCATGGTGTTGTTTAATTATCTGCATCCGTAGGACCTCTGGAATGTAAAGTTTTCCATCTCTATAGAAAAATCCATCTTTCTCTTGTAAGGTAGTTATTAAGTTTTCAGGTATGGTATTTGAATTTTTCTTGACATCTGAGAGGAAATCTGAAGCAACAGCAATGAAACGTTCATTAGGTATGATGGTAGTGGGGTTATGAGTGATTTGGGGTACTGGAAGTTGACGAGAGAGGGCGTCTGCTTTTCCGTTTTTTTCTGCAGGTCGGTAAATGATTTGAAAATCGAATCTAGCGAAATAAAGGCTCCACCTTACCTGTCTAGCAGATAAGGTCTTGTTATTCTGGAGGTACTGTAAGTTTTTATGATCGGTAAAAATGATAAAGGGTAACTTTGCACCTTCGAGGAGATGCCTCCAGAACTCCAGAGACCTTCGAATGGCCAATAACTCCTTATCTCCAATTGAATAGTTCCTTTCAGCTGATGTCATTGTTTTGGAGTAAAAGGAGATGGGGTGTAAGGGCTTCTTTGGTCCATCCTGTTGAGAAAGAACTGCACCTATTGCAAAGTCGGAAGAGTCAACTTCCAAAATGTACTGTAGATCTTCGTTAGGGAAACGTAGTATCGGTGCTTCAGTAAAAGCTTGTTTTAGAAAATTAAAAACTTTTGTATGACTCTCATTCCAAACAAATGGATGAGTGGAACCTGTTAGTTGAGTTAGAGGTCTGACAATGGATGAGACATTTTTGATAAATTTACGATAGTAATTTGAGAATCCAAGGAATCTTTGTAAAGATTTCTTATCAATTGGTTGTGGCCATTCTTTTACTGACTCTACCTTTTCACATTGCATCTGAATACCAGTTGGTGAAATTGTGTAACCAAGGAATGATACCATGGAGTTATGGAATGAGCATTTTTCTAATTTAGCATATAGTTTGTGTATCTTTAAACGTGCTAACACCCACCGGACGTGCTTGATATGTTCAGTTAAATTGTTCGAATATATCAGTATATCATCTAAATATACTACAAGGCATATATCGAGTAAATCCCGGAAGATATCATTTATAAAGTGCTGGAAAGCAGCAGGGGCATTACAAAGGCCGAATGGCATCACAAGGTATTCATATAGGCCATACCTAGTTCTAAAAGCTGTGAGCCATTCGTCGCCTTCTCTAATACGTATGAGATTGTAAGACCCTCTTAAATCCAGCTTAGTAAATATAGTGGCGTTAGACAACCTTTCAATTAATTCGGGAATTAACGGTAAGGGATAGCGATTTTTTACCGTCCGTTTGTTAAGTTCACGGTAATCTATTATAGGCCTTAAGGTAGAGTCTTTATTTATTACGAAGAACATACCAGCTGCAGTGGGAGAAGAAGATGGTCTAATGAAACCTTTTTTCAGATTATCTTGTATATACTGTTTTAGGTGATTTAACTCTGGTTGGTTTAATGGATATAAATGCCCTACAGGTAATGTGGACCCTGGGATCAACTCAATCGGGCAATCATATATTCTGTGAGGGGGTAATGATTCAGCTTCTGTTTTGCTGAATACCTCTTTAAAATCCTTATATGGGTCTGGAATATTAATCTCTTCAATTTGAGTTTGCAACACAACTGGATGTGGAAAGCAAGTTGAGGTGCAGTAGGAGGATTTGAAGTGTAATTTGAAGTTTTCCCAATTTATGTCAGGATTGTGTAACTGTAGCCAAAACAGTCCTAAAACTAAAGGGAAATGTGGTGATGTTATGACGTCAAAAGTTATATATTATGAATGTCCTTCTTTAGTAGTAACAAGAAGAGGTACTGTACTATGAGTAATGGGTCCATTTGCTATTGTGGAACCATCAATAACTTTCAAAGATACAGGATTTCTTTTTAACAACAAAGGTATTTTATTTTCTTGAACAAGAGTTCGGTCTATAAAATTGCCGAATGCTCCGGAATCAATGATTGCGTGTGTAGTTATTCTCTTAAGGTCCCACTGTAATAGAAGAGACAAATGACAGTAAGATACTGGTTTTTCTGCACATGCTGAGTTGCTAAGATAGGTGAACTTACTTTTCTTATTCTTTCTTAATAGTGGACATTCAGACACTGGGTGGTTTGGATTAGCACAATACATGCATAGACGGTTAGTCCTCCTTCGTAGACGTTCATCTGGTGTGAGTGGTCCACGGATTACCCCAATCTCCATAGGTGTAGGATGTTCAACTGGAATGGTTTTCAGATAGGATTGTGATGAAGTGGTACCTCTGGTAGGACCCTCTGATGCTGTGCGTTCTGCCTTCCTTTCTTTGAGCCTACGATCGATCTGGGCAGCTACTTTCATAAGTGCTTCAAGAGTGCTAGGAAGTTCCATACGTGCTAGTTCATCCTTTACAGGATCTGCCAGACCAAGTCTGAATTGGTTCCTTAATGAAATCAGACTCCAAGCAGAATCAGATGCGTATAGCTTGAATTCGGTTATGTATTCATCTACCGAATGCTTCCCTTGTTTCAAGCTCCTCATCTTTTGTTCTGCTGTTAATTGGATGTCTGAGTCACGATATAACTCGTCCATAGCAGCGAAAAAATTCGGTAAAGAATTTAGTAGTGGATCATTGGTCTCACATAAGTGGTCTGCCCAGATCCTAGGTTCAGACCTTAGGAAGGAGATGGTGGAAAGAACCCTGATCCTGTCATTAGGATAAGTCTTAGGTTTGAGATTAAATAATAAATGACAGGCATTTTTAAACTGCCGAAACAACCTTCTGTCACCGGAAAAGAGATCAGGCAAGCTTACCTGTGGTTCAGGGCTTGTTGTCGGCTGATCTTTTAAATCCTTAATTAATTCTCTCAGAACCTGATTTTCCACTTGTAGATCAAGTATTACCTGCCCCATTCTATCAATTTTTTGATTTAAATTGTAGACAACCTGGGGTAAATCAACTTGGGGTAGCTCAGTGGGATCCATGTTAGTAATCAATACTTTATGGGCTTAGTATTATGTAATAGCTAACCACTTCAGGCTAACTAATAGAATTCTTTAGTTAAGAAATACTAACAGTCCCTTCTATAAACATGTATTTGTAACACTATTGGTTCAAGATAACAACTATACTGTAAATGTTATCTTTGAGGATTAGTGTAAGGTTATTTTTAGTAATACAGATTCGTTAGGATGAGTATTATTTGAGCTGCTATAATACTCATTCACTGGTGATTCATCTCAAGTAGTAGTGACAAGGCTTACAAACATAAAGAGCGGATACTCAAACCAAAAGTAAAGTCTCTTATTTATCTGTATGTATCAAGTTTCCAAATACGGCAACAGAAAACAGTCAAAGTATGGCATTAAAGTACTCACAACCTTTAGGAGAGCAGATGTCGACTTGTAAGGGAAATGCTAGGTGGTTTGTCAAACTCCTGCAGCCAGTGGACAGTGAGTAATGTGGTGTGACAGACTCCTGCGTCCAGGGAACACTGAGGGTCGGTAGCAGCTGCAGCGCTAAGGCCAGAGAGCGTGAGAACTGACTGTGCGTACAGATGGCGTGTGACGTCAGTCACCGCAACAGCAGCTGCGAATGTGTCAGAGATGAGAAATAAACATGGAGACAGTAAACTGAATATACAATAGTAAGTACCTTGCCACGATAAAAGTTGTTTTAAGGAGAATTGTCTCTGCAATATCCAACTTGAAAGAAAAGGCTCCGGTTCCTATAGAAATGTTCACAATCCGGCTGTTAGGGAGAAACCAAGTGGAGCTGAGTTAAGTTATTCCCAAGCACAAGTAGTTCCCAGAATCAATCTGTAGGTAGGAATAAAGCAGTAGGCAGTTAATAATTTGAGACAAATAGAGGCTCAGAGTCCCTCACGGTTGAGAAACAAAATACTAAGCAATGATTGCTAGCAACTCTGGTGATTAAATAGGGAGAACAGGTGTGTGATTGGTGAAACACTAATTTGCAGCAGAGCCTGCAGCAGAACCCTGACATTAATACAGGTAATGAGTGGAGGACAGAGGAGCCTCTTAAAGAAGAAGATGCAGGTCTATGAGAGCCAGAAATCTTGCTTGTTTGTAGCTGACCAAATACTTATTTTCTACCATAATTTGCAAATAAATTCTCTCCAAATCAGACAATGTGATTGTCTGGATTTGTTTCCACATTTTGTCTCTCATAGTTGAGGTATACCTATGATGAAAATTACAGGCCTCTCTCAACTTCTTAAGTGGGAGAGCTTGCACAATTGGTGGCTGACTAAATACTTTTTTGCCCCACTGTGTGTGTATATATATATATATATATATATATATATATATATATATACATGATTATATATAGGTATAGATATATACAGATATATAGAGAAATAAATAATATTTAGTAATACTTAGAACATATTCTGCTATGTGCAGAACATTGGAATGTGAAAGATTTACTGTAAATAAACATTATATACTTTATTAAATATGAATATTGCATAAATATGTTTTACATGCTTTCATCTACTTAACTGCAAAGGGCTCCAATGCACTTATATATACATATGTCTATATATGTATACATATGTATTTATGTCTGTAAATACATATATACACATATAAATACATAAATACATCTGTACACACACACATATATATACACATATATATATATTTACAAAACACGGAAGGGGACTGCACTCTCAGACTGGACTGGGTACACATCCAATGACCCTACAACATGCTCAGCCCTTGGTGCTATAGCACTCTCAGGAAGCTGTGCTGTCTCCAGAGTCACAGGCAGTTAACCCCAGACCAGCCTGGGTGCAAGGCCCATAGGGAAAATACAAAATAAATTAATACAACACACAGAGAAAGTCTAGCACTCGCTTACAAGCTTTCAGCTAAGATTAAAAGCAAAACTGGAAGAGTTAGTTACCGCATCTGGCCAAATGGGACAAGCCCAGGTACCACGTCAAGGTCTCTTTCAAAACCTGGGTCCCTAATACAGCCATACAAATGCAAGCTCTCAATCAAACAAACTGGGAACAAGTCAGGGTTCACAGACTTATGTAATCACCCTAGACATATACAAAACACTGAAGGGGACTGCACTCTCAAACTGGACCGTGTACACATCTCATGACCCTGCAACATGCTCAGTCCTAGGTGCTATAGCACTCTCAGGAAGCTGTGCTGTCTCCAGAGCCACAGACAGTTAACCCCAGACCAGCCTGGGTGCAAGGCCCATAGGGAAAATTACAAAATAAATTAATACAACACACAGAGAAAGTCCAGCACTCACTTACAAGTTCTCAGCTAAGATTAAAAGATTAATTTATTTTGTAATTTTCCCTATGGGCCTTGCACCCAGGCTGGTCTGGAGTTAACTGCCTGTGACTCTGGAGAAAGCACAGCTTCCTGAGAGTGCTATAGCACCCAGGACTGAGCATGTTGCAGGGTCATAGGATGTGTACCCAGTCCAGTCTGAGAGTGCAGTCCCCTTCCGTGTTTTGTATAGGTCTAGGGAGATTACATAAGTCTGTGAACCCTGACTAGCTCCCAGTTTGTTTGATTGAGAGCTGGCATTTGTATGGCTGCATTAGGGACCCAGGTTTTGGAAGAGACCTTGACATGGTTCCTGGGCTTGTCCCATTTGGCCAGATGCGGTAACTAACTCTTCCAGTTTTGTTTTTAATCTTAGCTGAGAGCTTGTAAGCGAGTGTTGGACTTTCTCTGTGTGTTGTATTTGTATTTATATTTATATATATATATAAACTAATTACACCTACTCTAAGCCCCCTAATAAAATAACAAAGCCCCCCAAAATAAAAAAATACCCTACCCTATTCTAAAATTAAAATAGAAAAGCTCTTTTTACCTTACCAGCCCTGAAAAGGGCCCTTTGCGGGGCATGCCCCAAAGAATTCAGCTCTTTTGCCTGTAAAAAGAAAACATACAATACCCCCCCCCAATATTACAACCCACCACCCACATACCCCTAATCTAACCCAAACCCCCCTTAAATAAACCTAACACTAAGCCCCTGAAGATCTTCCTACCTTGTCTTCACCACGCCGGGTTCACCGATCGATCCAGAAGAGCCTCCGATGTCTTGATCCAAGCCCAAGCGGGGGGCTGAAGATGTGCATGATCCGACTGAAGTCTTCATCCAAGCGGGAGCTGAAGAGGTCCATGATCGGGCTGAAGTCTTCTATCAAGCGGCATCTTCAATCTTCTTTCTTCTGGATCCATGGTCATCCCGCCGACGCGGAACATCCATCTTCACCGACGACTCCAAGATGGCGTCCCTCAAATTCCGATTGGCTGATAGGATTCTATCAGCCAATCGGAATTAAGGTAGGACAATTTTGATTGGCTGATGGAATCAGCCAATCAGATTCAAGTTCAATCCGATTGGCTGTTCCGATCAGCCAATAAAATGCGAGCTCAATCTGATTGGCTGATCGGATCAGCCAATCGGATTGAACTTGAATCTGATTGGCTGATTCCATCAGCCAATCAGAATTGTCCTACCTTAATTCCGATTGGCTGATAGAATCCTATCAGCCAATCGGAATTCGAGGGACGCCATCTTGGATGACGTCATTTAAAGGAACCTTCATTCGGACTTAGGACGTCGCAAGAAGAGGATGGATCCGCGCCGGAGATCTTCAAGATGGAGCCGTTCGTCATCGGATGGAAAAACATAGAAGATGCGGCTTGGATGAAGATGTTTGCCGGTCCGGATCGACTCTTCTGCCCGGATAGGATGAAGACTTCTGCCCGAAGATGGAATTCTTTAGCCGCCGCTTGGATCCAGACTTCAGCTGGAGGATGGACGTCACTCTTCAGCCCCCGCTTGGGCTTGGATGAAGATTTTGGAGGCTCTTCTGGACAGATCGGGACCCAGTGTGGTGAAGACAAGGTAGGGAGATCTTCAGGGGCTTAGTGTTAGGTTTATTTAAGGGGGGTTTGGGTTAGATTAGGGGTATGTGGGTGGTGGGTTGTAATGTTGGGGGGGGGTATTGTATGTTTTTTTTTTTACAGGCAAAAGAGCTGAATTCTTTGGGGCATGCCCCGCAAAGGGCCCTTTTAAGGGCTGGTAAGGTAAAAGAGCTTTTCTATTTTAATTTTAGAATAGGGAAGGGCATTTTTTTATTTTGGGGGGCTTTGTTATTTTATTAGGGGGCTTAGAGTAGGTGTAATTAGTTTAAAATTGTTGTAATATTTTTCTAATGTTTGTAAATATTTTTTTATTTTTTGTAACTTAGTTCTTTTTTATTTTTTGTACTTTAGTTAGTTTATTTCATTGTATTTATTTGTAGGTATTGTATTTAATTAATTTATTGATAGTGTAGTGTTAGGTTTAATTGTAGGTATTTTATTTAATTAATTTATTGATAGTGTAGTGTTAGGTTTAATTGTAACTTAGGTTAGGATTTATTTTACAGGTAATTTTGTAATTATTTTAACTAGGTAACTATTAAATAGTTATTAACTATTTAATAGCTATTGTACCTGGTTAAAATAATTACAAAGTTGCCTGTAAAATAAATATTAATCCTAAAATAGCTACAATATAATTATAATTTATATTGTAGCTATATTAGGGTTTATTTTACAGGTAAGTATTTAGCTTTAAATAGGATTGATTTATTTAATAAGAGTTAATTTATTTCGTTAGATTTAAATTATATTTAAGTTAGGGGGGTGTTAGTGTTAGGTTTAGACTTAGCTTTAGGGGTTAATACATTTATTAGAGTAGCGGCGAGCTCCGGTCGGCAGATTAGGGGTTAATAAGTGTAGGTAGGTGGAGGCGACGTTGGGGGCGGCAGATTAGGGGTTAATAAATATAATATAGGGGTCGGCGGTGTTAGGGGCAGCAGATTAGGGGTACATAGGGATAACGTAGGTTGCGACGGTGTACGGAGCGGCAGATTAGGGGTTAATAATAATATGCAGGGGTCAGCGATAGCGGGGGCGGCATATTAGGGGTTAATAAATATAATATAGGGGTCGGCGGTGTTATGGGCAGCAGATTAGGGGTACATAGGGATAATGTAGGCTGCGGCGGTGTACGGAGCGGCAGATTAGGGGTTAATAATAATATGCAGGGGTCAGCGATAGCGGGGACAGAAGATTAGGGGTTAATAAGTGTAAGGCTAGGGGTGTTTAGACTCGGGGTTCATGTTAGGGTGTTAGGTGCAGACTTAGGAAGTGTTTCCCCATAGGAAACAATGGGGCTGCGTTAGGAGCTGAACGCTGCTTTTTTGCAGGTGTTAGGTTTTTTTTTCAGCTCAAACAGCCCCATTGTTTCCTATGGGGGAATCGTGCACGAGCACGTTTTTGAAGCTGGCCGCGTCCGTAAGCACCGCTGGTATTTAGAGTTGCAGTGGCGGTAAATATGCTCTACGCTCCCTTTTTTGGAGCCTAACGCAGCCCTTCTGTGAACTCTAAATACCAGCGGTATTTAAAAGGTGCGGGGAAAAAAAAGCATGCGTAGCTAACGCACCCCTTTGGCCGCAGAACTCTAAATTTAGCCGATAGAGATTAAAAATCAATTCAAAGGTCTTTATTATACAACATGTTCAAATTAATAAAAGTAAATGACAAAGCATAAGGTTAAATTAAGCATACATTACGTTCAGTTGAGTGATATGGGCCTTAAAAGTGTTCAATTATCTCCAATTCCTATAGACAATGCACTAAATGATGAATATAATGGCCTCTATGAATACCACAGAATTTTGAACTGCATATATTAAAGCAATAAACAACTAATAAAGGCAAGACATAAAAACACATCATGGAAAATACATTTAGTCCATTAAAGTCCAACATGGGATATAAAATACTGCAAGTCAGTTGAGTAAAGTCAGTCATGGAGCCATTCAAGGTTTGCACCCTCTCCATGAAAGGATTGCTTTGAAACCTCATAGTCAAACAAAAGTTCTCTCTCAGGATGAATGTGGTGGCATGAAATAGAATCGCCTCACAATTGTCTTTTTTTAATGTTCAGATTAAACCTCTTCATAGAATGGTTAATCAGGCATCCAAAAGTGTTTGATTATTTTGCGTGGATGACAGGGAAAGGGTTGTGAATCCACGTACAGGGGTGCGCTACATGGATAAAAGATGCCACTTTTGTAACTCTGTACGTACATCTTTCATGCAGCTACCAACCTTCCTCAGGCTTTTTACATGGCTGGTACTTCACAATTGACATGATGGTCTTGTCATTTAATCTTATTCATTGGACTTGCTCCGTTTCTTAGACCTCCTGAAAAGCCTGGGATATTTCTCCAATCTAGGTCTCATTTGCCTTCTGGTGAAATGTTCTGTAATTTAAATAGAAGGCATAAGTTAAATCCAAATTTAATTATATATTTTTTTCCAACAGAATACTTGTGTCATATATATATATACTGTATATATATATATATATATATATACACATACATATCCATCTTTAGACATCTATTTTTTCCAACACCCAATATCTCATATCTTTGAGCCCTTATAACTTTTGTGTGCAATATTTTTTTAAAATAATTTTTATTAGACAGTGTTAATATGAGTGTAACTGTACTTAGTAATGTATTTTTGATGTGTTTTGTGTGTTTCGCAAAACTGTTAACCACAGCGGAGAGGACGTGCTAACCCGACAACATTAACTTGAATTGCACTCAGGCGATCACATTTACTTTCAAGACAAGTGAAATTTAACCTGCGCACAAACGTGAAAACCTGACATCACTCGCACGCAAACTATTGCACATTCCTAATATTATGTTTTTTTACCGCCCTAGGCACTAAATTCTGATACACAATAAAAAATGCTGATGGTAATTGTGTCAAAATGGTTTATCTGCCTTTTACAAGCTTATAATAATCAAATGATTGATTTTAACAAACTAGATAGGACACATTGGGGCCTAGTTATCAACGTGTCTACTTTTCCTGCCTTCGCCGGCCCAATACGCCCGCCTAAGCTCGCCTCACATCGCCGCCGCGGACCTGCAAAAATTTGCCTAAGTTATCAAAAAAGCTGTCAAAAAGCCGCGCACCAAGTACGGGGCGATGAGCAGCGGGCTGTGAGAGTTATCACTCATCCGATCTCGCTGCTCTTCGGCTTTTTTACAGCTTTCTTGCTAGCCTGTCACTAAGCACCCACACTAACTACACTGTTCTACCCCCTATACCGGCGCCCCCGGAGCCTCCCGCAACTCAATAAAGTTAGTAACCCCTAAACCGCCGCTCCTAGACCCTGCCGCAACACTTATAAATGTATTAACCCCTAAACCGCCGCTCCCGGACACCGCTGCCACCTACATTATACCTAGTAACCCCTATCCTGCCCCCCCCTATACCGTCGCCCTCTATAATAAAGTTATTAACCCCTATCCTGCTGATCCCGCACTTCGCCGCAACTAAATAGTTTAACCCCTAAACCGCCGCTCCCTGAACCCGCCGCAACCTATATTAAATTTATTAACCCCTATCCTGCCCCCCCCTACACCGTCGCCACCTATAATAAATGTATTAACCCCTATCCTGTCCCCCACTACACCGCCGCCACTGTAATAAAATTATTAACCCCTAAACCTAAGTCTAACACTAACCCTAACACCCCCCTAACTTAAATATTAATTAAATAAATCTAAATAATATTTCTATTATGAACTAAATTAATCCTATTTAAAACTAAATACTTACCTTTAAAATAAACCCTAATATAGCTACAATATAAATAATAATTATATTGTAGCTATCTTAGGATTTATTTTTATTTTACAGGTAACTTTCAATTTATTTTAACTAGGTACAATAGCTATTAAATAGTTATTAACTATTTAATAGCTACCTAGCTAAAATAAAGAGAAATTAACCTGTAAAATAAAAACTAACCTAAGTTACAATTACACCTAACACTACACTATACTTAAATAAATTATTCCTATTTAAAACTAAATACTTACCTGTAAAATAAACCCTAAGATAGCTACAATATAATTAATAATTACATTGTAGCTATCTTAGGATTTATATTTATTTTACAGGTAACTTTGTATTTATTTTAGCTAGTTAGAATAGTTATTAAATAGTTATTAACTATTTAATAACTACCTAGCTAAAAGAAATACAAAATTACCTGTAAAATAAATCCTAACCTAAGTTACAATTAAAACCTAACACTACACTATCATTAAATTAATTAAATAAATTAACTACAAATAACTGCAATTAAATACAATTACATAAACTAACTAAAGTACAAAAAATAAAAAAAGCTAAGTTACAAAAAATAAAAAAAATAAGTTACAAACATTTTAAAAATATTACAACAATTTTAAGCTACTTACACCTAATCTAAGCCCCCTAATAAAATAACAAACCCCCCTAAATTAAAAAAATGCCCTACCCTATTCTAAATTAAAAAAGTTCAAAGCTCTTTTACCTTACCAGCCCTTAAAAGGACCTTTTGTGGGGCATGCCCCAAAGAATTCAGCTCTTTTGCCTGTAAAAAAAAAATACAACCCCCCCAACATTAAAACCCACCACCCACATACCCCTAATCTAACCCAAACCCCCCTTAAAATAACCTAACACTAATCCCCTGAAGATCATCCTACCTTGAGTCGTCTTCACTCAGCCGAGCAGCGATGGAACTGAAGAGGAGGCCCAGAGCGGAAGAAGTTATCCTCCAAGCGGCGCTGTAGAAATCTTCCATCCGATGAAGTTATCCTCCAAGCGGCGCTGAAGAAGTCTTCCATCCGGGCGATGTCATCTTCCAAGAGGCGCTGAAGAAGTCTTCTATCCGGGCGATGTCATCTTCCAAGCGGGGTCTTCAATCTTCATCCCGCCGACGAGGAACATCCTTCTTTACCGACGGACTACCGATGAATGAAGGCTCCTTTAAGGGACTTCATCCAAGATGGCGTCCCTTCAATTCCGATTGGCTGATAGGATTCTATCAGCCAATCGGAATTAAGGTAGGAAAAATCTGATTGGCTGATTGAATCAGCCAATCAGATTCAAGTTCAATCCGATTGGCTGATCCAATCAGCCAATCAGATTGAGCTCGCATTCTATTGGCTGATCGGAACAGCCAATAGAATGCGAGCTCAATCTGATTGGATCAGCCAATCGGATTGAACTTGAATCTGATTGGCTGATTCAATCAGCCAATCAGATTTTTCCTACCTTAATTCCGATTGGCTGATAGAATCCTATCAGCCAATCGGAATTGAAGGGACACCATCTTGGATGACGTCCCTTAAAGGAGCCTTCAGTCGTCGGTAAAGAAGAAGGATGTTCCTCGTCGGCGGGATGAAGATTGAAGACCCCGCTTGGAAGATGACATCGCCCGGATAGAAGACTTCTTCAGCACCTCTTGGAAGATGACATCGCCCGGATGGAAGACTTCTTCAGCGCCGCTTGGAGGATCACTTCATCGGATGGAAGATTTCTTCAGCGCCGCTTGGAGGATAACTTCTTCCGCTCCGGGCCTCCACTTCGGTTCCATCGCTGCTCGGCTGAGTGAAGACGACTCAAGGTAGGATGATCTTCAGGGGATTAGTGTTAGGTTATTTTAAGGGGGGGGGTTGGGTTAGATTAGGGGTATGTGGGTGGTGGGTTTTAATGTTGGGGGGGTTGTATTTTTCTTTTACAGGCAAAAGAGCTGAATTCTTTGGGGCATGCCCCACAAAAGGTCCTTTAAAGGGCTGGTAAGGTAAAAGAGCTTTGAACTTTTTTAATTTAGAATAGGGTAGGGCATTTTTTTAATTTGGGGGGGTTTGTTATTTTATTAGGGGGCTTAGATTAGGTGTAAGTAGCTTAAAATTGTTGTAATATTTTTAAAATGTTTGTAACTTATTTTTTTTATTTTTTGTAACTTAGCTTTTTTTATTTTTTGTACTTTAGTTAGTTTATGTAATTGTATTTAATTGCAGTTATTTGTAGTTAATTTATTTAATTAATTTAATGATAGTGTAGTGTTAGGTTTAATTGTAACTTAGGTTAGGATTTATTTTACAGGTAATTTTGTATTTCTTTTAGCTAGGTAGTTATTAAATAGTTAATAACTATTTAATAACTATTCTAACTAGCTAAAATAAATACAAAGTTACCTGTAAAATAAATATAAATCCTAAGATAGCTACAATGTAATTATTAATTATATTGTAGCTATCTTAGGGTTTATTTTACAGGTAAGTATTTAGTTTTAAATAGGAATAATTTATTTAAGTATAGTGTAGTGTTAGGTGTAATTGTAACTTAGGTTAGTTTTTATTTTACAGGTTAATTTCTCTTTATTTTATCTAGGTAAGCTATTAAATAGTTAATAACTATTTAATAGCTATTGTACCTAGTTAAAATAAATTGAAAGTTACCTGTAAAATAAAAATAAATCCTAAGATAGCTACAATGTAATTATTATTTATATTGTAGCTATATTAGGGTTTATTTTAAAGGTAAGTATTTAGTTTTAAATAGGATTAATTTAGTTCATAATAGAAATATTATTTAGATTTATTTAATTAATATTTAGGGTTAGTGTTAGACTTAGGTTTAGGGGTTAATAATTTTATTACAGTGGCGGCGGTGTAGTGGGGGGCAGGATAGGGGTTCATAAATAATAAATGCTCCGGGAGCGGCGGTTTAGGGGGTAATAACTTTATTTAGTTGCGGCGGTGTAGGGGGGACAGATTAGTGGTGTTTAGACTCGGGGTACATGTTAGGGTGTTAGGTGTAGACAGCTCCCATAGGAATCAATGGGATGTCTGGCAGCAGCGAACTTGTACTTTCGCTATGGTCAGACTCCCATTGATTCCTATGGGATCCGCCACCTCCAGGGTGGCGGTTTGAAAACCAGGTACGCTGGGCCGTAAAAGTGCCGAGCGTACCTGCTAGTTTTTTGATAACTAGCAAAAGTAGTCAGATTGTGCCGCACTTGTGTGCGGAACATCTGGAGTGACGTAAGAATCGATCTGTGTCGGACTGAGTCCGGCGGATCGAAGCTTACGTCACAAAATTCTACTTTTGCCGGTCTCTAACCTTTGATAACTAAGGCGAATCAGCTTCGCCACAAATACGCTGCAGAATTCCAGCGTATTTGAGGTTGACGGCTTGATAACTAGGCCCCATTATCTAAACCCGATATCACTTGCGCATTACTGTTAAGGTGCCACACGTAACCTGGCCCTTAATGGGAAGTCAAAGTCATTTTTTCTTGGTTGAATCTAAAAAAGGGCATTGTAATTTGCATTAGAATTTGTTTTGTTTGGGGGGGTCACAAAAAATTAATTTTCCATTTTGTTTTTATTCTTATGCTTGTTGGCTGTGTCACTGCCCCCCAGTGAGCTGTGGGAGTTTTTTTTACCAACCAGTGAGCTTCTATACTACAGACCAGTGCACAAAAATCTATTTCCTGTTTCAAGATAAAAAATAAACAGCTAGATTACGAGTTTTGAGCGCTATAGGGATTTTAATGACCGCAACAAAAGCGGCGTTATTTCAACTTCTATAGCGCTGCCATTACAAGTTTTGAAAAAGCCGGCTTGTGCGGGCGATATGGTTACATTGAGCTCCATACCGCACAGAAAACAAGCGCTGCTTTGACGTGCTCGTGCACGATTTCCCCATAGACATCAATGGGGAGAGCGGGCAAAAATAAAACCTAACACCTGTGATAGCGGAATGAAAAGCTCCGTAACACAGCCCCATTGATGTCTATGGGAAAAAAAAGTTATGTTTAAACCTAACACCCTAACATAAACCCCAGGTCTAAGCACCCCTAATCTGCCGCCCCCAACATCGCCGCCGCCTACATAATGTTAGTAACCGCTAATCTGCCACCCCCAACAGTGACGCCATCCAATATACAGTTACTAACCCCTAAGATGCTGCTCCCAATATCGCCCCCACCTAAATAAAATTATTAACCCCTAATCTGCCACTCCCGATGTCACTGCCACTATACTAAAGTTATTAACCCCTAAACCTCTGGCCTCCCACATCACTACACTAAATACATCTATTAACCCCTAAACCACCAGCCCCCCACATCGCAACAAGCTAAATTAAACTACATTAACCCCTAAACAAAACCCTAACGTAACCCTAAGAATAACCCTAAACCTAACCTTAACCCTAAACCTAACCCTGACCCTAACACCCCCTAACTTTAACATAACTAAAATACAGCTAAATTAAAGTTACAATTATTAACTAAATCATTCCTATTTAAAACTAAATACATACTTACCTGTGAAATAAAACCTAAGCTAGCTACAATATAACTAATAATTATATTGTAGCTAGCTTAGTTTTTTTTTTTATTTCACATGTAAGTTTGTATTTATTTTAACTAGGTAGACTAGTTAGTAAATAGTTATTAACTTTTTAATAACTACCTAGTTAAAATAAATACAAACTTGCCTGTGAAATAAAACCTAACCTGCCTAAAAAAAAAACACCCCAAAATAAAAAAGCCTAATCTAGAATAAACTACCAAGAGCCCGTAAAAGGGCCTTTTTGTAGGGCATTGCCCTAAGTTTAACAGCTCTTTTTCTTTAAAAAAAAACACCCCCTAACAGTATACAAACCCCCACCCCCAAACCCACAAAAAAAAAATTTTTAAACCTAAGCTAACCATTGCCCTGAAAAGGGCATTTGTATGGGCATTGCCCTTAAAATGGCATTTAGCTCTATTGTGAAATGCCCAAGCCGTAATCTAAAAATAAAAACCCATCCCAAAGCGAAAAAAAAACCATTACAAAAAATAACAAACAAATTATCAAAAATAAAAAAGAATTACACCTTATCTAATAGACCTATCAAAATAAAAAAAAAACTAGCCTACAATAAACTACCAATAGCCATTAAAAGGGCCTTTTGCAGGGCATTGCCCTAATTTTAACAGCTCTATTAGCTTTAAAAAAAATACAAAGACCCCCCCAATAGTAAAACCCACCACCCAACCAACCCCCCAAAATAAAAAATACCTATATAATAAAACCTAAGATAACCATTGCCCTGAAAAGGGCATTTGTATGGGCATTGCCCTTAAAAGAGCATTTAGCTCTATTGCATTGCCCTTAAAAGGGCATTTAGCTCTATTTAGTAAGCCCAAACCCTAAACTAAAAAAAAAAAAACACCCAAAAAACCCTTAAAAAACCTAACTCTAACCACCGACGATCCACTTACAGATTTTTAAGGCCCGCTTGAAGGATCTTCATCCAGGCGGCGAGAAGTCTTCATCCAGGGGGCCTTTTCTATCTTCATCCAGGTGGCGAAGTCCTCATCTATGCGGCGAGAAGTTTTCATCCAGGCGGCATCTTCTATCTTGATCCCGGCGGCGTGGAGCAGGTCCATCCTGAAGACATCCAGCGTGGAACAGCCAATAGAATGAGAGCTGCTCAAATCCTATTGGCTGATTGGAGCAGACAATAGGATTTTAGAAGCTCTAATTCCTATTGGCTGAATCAAATTTTTCAGCAAATAGGAATGCAAGGGACGCCATCTTGAATCACGTCCCTTGCATTGAAGATCCAGTATACAACAGCGACCGTATACAGAGGATGCTCCGCGCCGGATGTCTTTAGGATGGACCCAGTCCACGCCGCCGGGATCAAGATAGAAGATGCCGCCTGGATGAAGATAGAAGAGGCCGCCTGGATGAAGATAGAAGAGGCCGCCTGGATGAAGACTTCTCGCCGCCTGGATGAGGACTTTGCGGCCTGGATGAAGATAGAAGAAGCCGTCTGGATGAAGGCTTCTCACCGCCTGGATGAAGATCCTTCAATCGGGACTTCAAAAACTGTAAGTGGATGGTCGGTGGTTAGTCTTAGGTTTTAGGGGGTTTTTTTAGTTTAGGGTTTGGGCTTACTAAATAGAGCTAAATGCCCTTTTAAGGGAAATGTAATAGAGCTAAATGCCCTTTTAAGGGCAATGCCCTTACAAATGCCCCTTTCAGGGCAATGGTTAGCTTAGGTGTTTTAGATAGGTTTTTTATTTTGGGGGGTTGGTTGGGTGGTGGGTTTTCTATTTCTTTTAAAGGTAATAGAGCTGTTAAACCTAGGGCAATTTCCTACAAAAGGCCCTTTTAAGGGCTATTGGTGGTTTATTGTAGGCTAGGGTTTTTTTTTATTTTGGGTGGGCTTTTTTATTTTGATAGGGCTATTAGATTAGGTGTAGTTCTTTTTTATTTTTGATAATTTCGTTTGTTATTTTTTGTAATTTAGTGTTTGTTATTTTTTGTAATTAAGTATTTTTTTGTAATTAGATACTTTGTAATTTTTAGAGTAGTGTTAGGATTTTTTTAATGTGTAGTTTAGTTTTATTTAATTGGTAGTTAATTTAATTTTAGTTTAGGAATTATATTAGTTTAATTGTTAGTTTAAACTTAGCTTTTTTAATTTGACAGGTAAGCTTTAATTTAATTTAAGATAGGGAAATTGTAATTTTAATATAAAGTTAGGCCGTCGTTAGATTTAGGGGTTATTAGTTTATTTTAGTATACTTCGTTGTGGGGGGCTTGAGGTTTAGGGGTTAATAGGTTTATTATAGTGGCGGTGTGGCGGACGGCAGATTAGGGGTTAATAATATTTAAATAGTGTTTGCGATGCGGGAGGGTGGTGGTTTAGGGGTTAATAACTTTAATATAGTGGTAACGATGTCAGGGAGCGGCGGAATAGGGGTTAATAAATGTTATTATAATGTTTGCAATGTGGGAGCGCCTCGGTTTGGCGGTTAATAGGTAGTTTATGGGTGTTAGTGTACATTTTAAGACTTTAGTTATGAGTTTTATGTAACAGCTTTGTGGGGTAAAACTCATAACTGCTGGTCTTAGATGGCAGTAAAGATCTTGTCGGTATAGGGTGTACCGCTCGCTTTTTAGCCCCCCAGGAAAACTTGTAATACACAGCGATATGGAAGTCCCATTAAAAAGAGTCATTTTTAGGAGTGCGGTACTGATGTTGCGTTACAGGCTAAAAGGCTTGCGGTACACCTATACCGACAAGACTCGTAATAGCTGCGTTGCTGTTTTAACGCTGAAAATGCCATATTTTCAGCGTCAAAAACCAACGTCTAAATTTGTAATCTAGCTGAATTAAATTAAAAAATCCCTTTCATCCAAAAAATAAATCTATCTACCCATCTATCTAATCTATCTATCTATATCTATCTATCTATCTATCTATCTATAGCTATCTATCTATCATCTATCATCTATCTATATCTATTTATCATCTATCTATCATCTATATGTCTATATCTATCTATCACCTATCTATATCTATCTATCTATCTATCTGTCATCTATATATCATCTAACTGTCTATATCTATATCTATCTATCATTTATTTGTCTATATCTATATCTATCTATCTTTCATCTATCATCTATCTATCATCTATCCATATCTATCTATCTGTCATCTATATATCATCTATCAATCTGTCTATCAATGTATCGGTCTGTGTGTCTATCTGTCTATTTACTGTTCTCTTCATTCAACCTCTGACCTACGTCTCTCCACTCCAATTATCTCTTCATCCCACTCCCGCCTCCAAGACTTTTCACACGCTGCTCCTGTCCTCTGGAACTCTCTATCCCGCTCCATAAGACTGTATCCAACCTTGTTTCGTTTCAGACGCTCCATGAAAACATACCTATTTAGAGTTTACCACCTCTCCTCTGTTTTTCATCCTACCTATTATAATTCTTGAGCTGCCTGACTCACTGCTTCAACTACAATCCAAGCTACCCTAAACCTTATGCCTCTGCACCCTAAACCTGTAGACTGTAAGCTCTCATGAGCAGGACCCTCTTCCTCCTGTGCTAGATTTGTTTAATCTGTTACATATTAGTTTTTTATCCAAATCCTTGTCATTGTTTACTCCTATATTTGTGCCCAGCGCTATACAAATTAATGATAATAATACTATATTTATATATATATATATATAACATGTTATCTTTATAGAGTTTTTCTATGCATGACAGATATATGAATTTCTTTCAAAGAAATGTAAAAAAAATATTATTTTCAATTTTTTTTTCCTTCCCAAGGAAACATTCCTAGTGAAACTATTAAGAACATTACATCAACAAGAGAGTTCCATCTAAAGGCATTTTTGATCTCTGAAAAAGTGCAGCTTTTGGTTTGTATTGGGATTTTACTCATGTATCTAATGTCTGTACTGGGAAACCTGCTTATTGTCACACTTGTATGTCTGGTGTCCCACCTACACACGCCTATGTATGTCTTTTTGTGTAATCTGGCTGTTCAGGATTGTCTGTACGTCTCTACTTTTTTGCCAAAGCTGTTGGACATCACCATCTCAGGTAACACCAGTATTTCTTTTTCAGGCTGTATTGCACAGATATTTCTTTTTGTATGCTGTATTGATACCGAGTTTTATCTGCTGACCTTCATGGCTTACGACCGCTATCTAGCTATTTGTTCCCCTTTGCACTATGCTCTCATCATGAACAGAAAGTTGTGTGCCCTACTAATCGCCGTTTCTTGGTGTTTTGGTTTCCTAAATGCAATCATTTTCTCTTTATTGGTATCTAATTTATCCTTCTGTGATGAACAAATCAACAATTTCTTCTGTGATATAACAATATTTCTAAAGCTCTCCTGCAGTGACATCACATATATCATTATATTTATTTTTGTTGAAGCCATAGTACTAGGTTGGTCTCCATTTTTTCTTATACTGACCTCCTATATTTTTATTATAGCTACCATTTTAAAAATCAAATCATCACACGGAAGAAGCAAGACCTTCTCCAGCTGTTCCTCCCATCTCACAGTTGTTATACTTTTCTATGGAACATCTATGGCATTAAACTTAAAACCCAAATCCAAAAACTCAATGGAAATAGACAAACTGCTATCCATGCTTTACATCGGAGTGGTTCCCATGGTAAATCCACTAGTGTATAGCTTGAGAAATAAAGATGTTTTAAGAGCCTTCAAAAGTTTATTTAAAAAACTTAAATAAAGGATAATACTATCAATGATAAAATGTGCTTTTAAATGTAATTCTCTATCCTCATATTTCAAGCAAACATGAAAGAATGGATATTTTGTTATATTTAAATACATCTGTTATATGATAAAGGTAATGTTGACTGTGTTATCTAATTGTAAAGTTATGTATTCTGTTCTGCTATTAGTGGCATATTTAGGTATGGAACCAAATGGAAAGGCATTCATTTGAATGAACCAAAGACAAAATCAATATCATAATTGGTAATGGACCAGGTAAGCAACTACAGGACTTTGCAACTTTGTAGTAAGAAACTTGGAAGTACAACAGGACTAAGCAATATTGTATACAAATAATTTGGCAATCTCATAGTTTGTAATGAATCTTAGAAGAGGAATTAAACTTGACAGAAACTGAAGTCAGGTACAAGTCAGGTTAAAAACTGAAGAACAGGACAAGCTCTTAGTGAGGATGAGTGGATCACAGAAAAGACAGCAAAAGCTCTTAGGATGTCCTGGTCACCGACAGGACAGCAAAAGCTCTTATTAATGATGAATAAGTGATAGACAGGGCTGGATCAAAAAATGTTTCAAAAATGGACAAGTGACAGGCAAGACAGGAACAGCTTATTTTTTCAGGATGTACTGTTCCTAGTCAGGGTAGGGCAGACTCTAGGTCAGAATGGACAGGTCAGGAAAAGGACAGGACTGTCCATCTCAGTTCTGATTCCAGTAAGTATTGTAGTGTTAGGAGTTATTGTCCTTATTAGAAAAATGTTGGTTGTATAGCACTATTGTTTATACCTTGTTTTTGTTTTTAAATAATATTTATACTTCATCATCATTTCTGAGTCTGTGGTGCAGTCTAGTCTCATATCTCCTTAAACACACTAAGTAGTAATGATAGACTGATCATAAGAAGGATAGGGCAAACTCTTTACCACAATGAACTGATCATTGTTAAGACAGGACAAACTGTTTGTCAGACTGGACTGGACACACATTTTATTTGTGTGTGTGTGTGTGTGGAGCCCCCATGTTAATGTTGCCATATTGCCGCTTTAAGGGAGGACACGTATTAAAAATGCATATGTCAGGGGCTGTTTAAAGAAATGTTTGATTAATGTTCTATTCTAAAAACTCTGACTTATGTATTTTTCATACATTTCCTACTTAAAGCAGCAATATGGCAGCCCTACCCCCATATACTCAGTACAGGTAGATTTTCATAATCATTATTCCAAATATTTCATGTCCCTTTAAGAATAGGAAAAGAAGGAAAAAATCTCCCAAAGTACATTTAAACAGAAATAGTGTTTGTTTGTTTTTTTAATTTACCTACGAAAACTATTATTTATTTATTTATTTATAAAATATTTTACCAGGAAGGATACATTGAGATTTCTCTCGTTTTCAAGTACGTCCTGGCATTAGGCATTAGGCATTCTAATTAACTAATCTATGTTACACACCTGTATGTGATTGAGGGTGTGTCCTTAACCACCAATCAGGTGGCTCTGTATGTGATTGTTGCACTAATGGGGGGAGTTTTTTTTTTACTCTGTATGTGTATAAATATTTTCATTGTTCACTTTGTATTTGTCTGAGGAAGGGGTGAATACCTCAAAACGTCACGCTAGTAAAATATACTATTTGTTTTTCAAAACCAGAGAGTGCTTATTTCCTGTTAATATATTATTCTCATTTTGGACCCTGGTGCCTACCTGACCAGTTCAGTGAGAGTGCTTTTGTACCAAAAGATTATATATAAAGAAAAAGATCCCAGGAGGGAACCATAAAGAGGCGCACTAAAGGAAGGGGATATGATATCCAAATGTTACCAGAAGGTGGTTAGTAATAAATGTTTCTGCAAGTCCCACATGCAGGATCTTTTGTGATGGATAGTATCCTTAATGTATGGCAGGGCAGCTCCTCTTGAACCCGGTGTGCAGGGCGATCTAAAGGAATGTAAGAGTAGAAAGAGAGCGCCTCATAGTGAAATCCATCTTATATAATGTGATATTTAACGGTGGTAAATGTGCTTACCAGATGTACAGTGGATATAAAAAGTCTACACACCCCTGTTAAAATGTCAGGTTTCTGTGATGTAAAAAAATGAGACAAAGATAAATCATTTCATAACTTTTTCCACCTTTAATGTGACCTATAAACTGTACAACTCAATTGAAAAACAAATGAAATCTTTTAGGTGGAGGGAAGAAAAAAAAGCAACTAAAATAATGTGGTTGCATAAGTGTGCACACCCTCTTATAACTGGGGATGTAGCTGTGTTCAGAATTAAGCAATCACATTCAAAATCATGTTAAATAGGAGTCAGTACAAACCTGCCATCGTTTAAAGTGCCTCTGATTAACCCCAAATAAAGTTCAGCTGCTCTAGTAGGTCTTTCCTGAAATTTTCTTAGTCGCATCCCACAGCAAAAACCATGGTCCACAGAGAGCTTCCAACGCATCAGAGGGATCTCATTGTTAAAAGGTATCAGTCAGGAGAAGGGTACAAAAGAATTTCCAAGGCATTAGATATACCATGGAACACAGTGAAGACAGTCATCATCAAGTGGAGAAAATAATATGGCACAACAGTGACATTACCAAGAACTGGACGTCCCTCCAAAATTGATGAAAAGACGAGAAGAAAACTGGTATGGTAGGCTACCAAGAGGCCTACAGCAACATTAAAGAAGCTGCAGGAATATCTGGCAAGTACTGGCTGTGTGGTACATGTGACAACAATCTCACGTATTCTTCATATGTCTGGGCTATGGGGTAGAGTGGCAAGACGAAAGCCTTTTCTTACGAAGAAAAACATCCAAGCCAGGTTACATTTTGCAAAAACACATCTGAAGTCTCCCAAAAGCATGTGGAAAAAGGTGTTATGGTCTGATGAAACCAAGGTAGAACTTTTTGGACATAATTCCAAACAATATGTTTGGTGCAAAAACAACACTGCACATCACCAAAAGAACACCATACCCACAGTGAAGCATGATGGTGGCAGCATCATGCTTTGGGGCTGTTTTTCTTCAGCTGGAACTGGGGCCTTAGTTAAGCTAGAGGGAATTATGAGCAGTTCCAAATACCAGTCAATATTGGCACAAAACCTTCAGGCTTCTGCTAGAAAGCTGAACATGAAGAGGAACTTCATCTTTCAGCATGACAACGACCCAAAGCATACATCCAAATCAACAAAGGAATGGCTTCACCAGAAGAAGATTAAAGTTTTGGAATGGCCCAGACCTGTGGGGTGATCTTAAGTGGGCTGTGCACAGGAGATGCCCTCGCAATCTGACAGATTTGGAGTGTTTTTGCAAAGAAGAGTGGGCAAATCTTGCCAAGTCAAAATGTGCCATGCTGATAGACTCATACCCAAAAAGACTGAGTGCTGTAATAAAATCAAAAGGTGCTTCAACAAAGTATTAGTTTAAGGGTGTGCACACTTATGCAACCATATTATTTTATTTTTATATTTTTTCTTCCCTCTACCTAAAACATTTCAGTTTGTTTTTTAATTGAGTTGTACAGTTTATAGGTCACATTAAAGGTGGAAAAAGTTTTGAAATTATTTATCTTTGTCTAATTTTTTTTACATCACAGAAACCTGCACTATATAGGGGTTAACAAGAAGTCTGATATATATGCCCACTATTTTTGATTGGGCTTATAAATTCTATACAAATTAATTATAGTTATTCAATTATTATTATGCCATTATGTGGCAGGGTCAGCACCTTGTGTTGACCCTTTCTTCCAAATTCGTGTAGTTGGGAAATGATCTAGCACATGGTGTTGTTTTTTGCCACACCATTTGAGAAGGACATATATGTATTAATATTGAACAGCTAGCTCCCACTAGTTATTCTTAATACAAATCACACAATTTTCATCCAATCTGCTTTATAGAAAATTACAATTAGTAACAATCTGGCCACACTTACCAATCATACAATGATTAAGCCCATTCTAGCGTTCATACACACATACTTAAAGGGACACTGAACCCAAATTTTTTCTTTCATGATTTAGATAGAGCATGCAATTTTAAGCAACTTTCTAATTTACTTCTATTATCAATTTTAATTCGTTCTCTTGCTATCTTTATTTGAAAAAGAAGGCACCTCAGCTAAGGAGCCAGCAAATGTTTGCTTCAGGACCATGGACAGCACTTTTTTATCGGTGCTGACCAATCAGCAAGGACAACCCAGGTTGTTCACCAAAAATGGGCCGGCATCTAAGCTTACATTTTTGCTTTTCAAATAAACATACCAAGAGAATGAAGAAAATTTGATAATAGGAGTAAATTAGAAAGTTGCTTAAAAATGCATGCTCTATGTGAATCACGAAAGAAAATTTTTGAGTACAGTGTCCCTTTAAAGTTTTTAAAATCAAACATCATGTTTTTGACCAATATAAATATGATCACTGATATTGATATATCATTTTGTACCTTCGTATATTAATTACATATTAGTTTATTCACAAACAAGTGAAATATCTATGCGTTTTCAAATTTTCTAAACCATTTGAATATTGAAATAGTCACCAATGTTTTATACTTTAATTATGACATGAGGATTATCTTTAACAACATTTCACTCAATAACATATGTAATATATTTTCAATAACCAACATCATTGATCCTCTGTGAGGATTTTGATATTAACCCTTTCCTTTTGGGTTGATGATGTGATCGTCTTTGAAGGTTCAATTAACCCCTTGTGGACATCATTATAAATTTGTTTTGTAATTTGTTATTACGTGATATCTTTTAGACATAGACAATTTATCAGATATATGCATTGATTTTAATGCGAGACTCTGTGATTCTACATTGTTAGAATCGTTTAAAATAGAACCTTTAAGTCAGAAGTATATACATACAATAAGCAACAACTGTTACAACATTCATTTTAACTAAGGAGACATAACTCACTATGTAGTGAGTATTTCCGAAAAGTATGCTTATATGCACTATAATTAATATTGGATCAAGTTTCTAGTAAAGATACTGAAAGAACAGTAAAAAATAACTTTTATTTTATATCAATAAAACGACAGCAAATAGTAGTGTGTTTCTGCTGCCCACTTAGATTTAAAACCACATCTCCCTGTACTAATATGTTAGTATAAATATATGAATGGGTTTAATTAGGAATCTATTATTATTCCTTTGCTGGTGACCAATAGCATGTACAGTACTCTGTTATGAGAGTGAGCCTTATGGTTCTGGCGTAATTACAGAGTACTTTAGTTGTAAGTTTTGTTTTACTTTTTTCCTGAATAGGATATTTGGTGTTTCCATACACTGGATTAATACTGCCTAAAAGATTGCTTATAAGTGTTAGTGTTGTTAATTGTACTTGAAATGGACCTTAATTCATAGGCTGGGCTATATCTAATCTGTTACAACTGGAACGATATTGTGTTGTGGTTCTCTTACTGCTTCATGTTAATGTATTATGTAGGCTAAAACAAACAATGCTAGATTCTGTCTGTCAGCTTGAAAAACAAGAGCAAACGATTCACTGATATTCACTGTTTTTATAGAGTAAGTATCTAAAGTTCTGATACTACTTAGTTTCTAGGTTACATATCGTTGCTAATAAGTTGATTACTTGTTTATCTATTGTATGTCGTATAGAACACAATATTGTTATTCCTTTATTTTAAAATATGCCCTTTATAATTGCCATTAGTTAGCAGGTCTGGTGTTGCACTCTGTGGTGCTTATATGGGTTTGCAGATGTAATAATTCACTGTTTGAGCAAGTATAGCCTGTTATCCTTATGACTTTACCTTGGTAAACCTCAGTGTTACTATGCCAAGTTTATTTTTTATTATGGTAAAAGTTACCTCAATTGTTGCCCAATGGGGCTTATATTATTATGTATCGTTACCCGGCTAAATGAGCCAAACATTAGCTGTGTGGTTACTTTCACTTTATCCACCGCTACGGCTTAATAATACCTGTTTGTCATTTATACATTAAACAGTAAGTTAAATCCCTTTGTGCTTTCATATTTTACACCTTATCTGCTAAATGAGCCAAACGTTAGCTGTATTATTACGATCCACTTGTTACCACTATGGCTTAAAGAGTATTGCTCACCATATATACGTAATAAAGTTAACTCTTTCAGACATGTAAATTATGTAAATGTTTTCTATAAATTGATTTAACAATTATGGCAGCTACTTTTTAGGTATACAGGTACTTCTGTAGATACAGCGCTCACGTATGTGCAATGATACTAAGGTACACAACACTTTGCTTATGCTTTTACAAAATGAGCCAACCGTTGGTTGTGTAATTACGTTCCCCTTATCCACAGTTATAGCTTAATAACTCTTGCTAGTCATCTATACGTTATGCTGCAAGTTAAATCACTTGGTGCTTTCTGGTTTTACACCTTAACGGCTAAATGAGTCAATCGATAGCTATATTGTTACGATCCACTTGTTACCACTATGGTTTTAAGAGTATTGCTTACCATATATGTTCGATAAAGTTAACGCTTTCAAACTAGTAAATTACCTTAATATTTTCTATAGATTGGACTTGTGTCAATTGTGATATTTATTATAGTGACGTTTCAGAGCAACAATGCCCCTTCTTCAGGGAAAGTGTTGCTCCGAAACGTCACTATAATACATATCACAATTAACACAAGTGCAGTGAGTGCGAATATTTACTATATTGGATACAAATTATTTTTCCTGACACCCCAACCCAAGATATTAATCTAGTCCCATTTTGGTATATTTGATGCCACCATTTGGCCGACATATATAATCATATAAAAAATTGTTAACTTTTTCACTAACTTTAGGTTTCACACTAAACTTATTTACACACAACTACTGCAGTCATCATACAAATAGCTATATAAGCTTCCCCGTGGTCCCCTTTGATCACAAACAGCAGACATACATGGCTTTGCCATCGTTTTTTGGCAATTAGAAGGCAGCTAATTACAGCTTTGCACTACACTTCTGAAATTATTGTCCCTGAAGGGGTTAATCAATTAGCTTGTTAGGTTAACTTTTTCTGTAGTGTAGGCATTACCCTCCCACCCCCTTATTTCTCCCAAACAGCTCTCTGAACCTACTCCCGCAACTGGTCACCACCAACTTAGGTACTGGTATACACAGTCTGCCATTATGTTTTTTTTTACTTTTTTATTTTATTTTATTTTTCTCTGCAGTGAAGGGATTCCTCCTCACCCTTCCGACCTCTGTGATCCCTTCCAAACATCTTTCTAAGCCTTCTCCCACTAGTAACAGTCATCCTAGGTACAGTCAGCTGTCTGTCAGAACCCAGTTTATGGGCTTAGTAAAACTGAGGATGTGGGTATTTTACATAAAATTGAAAATTCAAGAACAAGGGGTCATGATCTCAAGCTGAAGGGTAGTAGATTCAGGAGTAATTTGAGGAATCTTCTTTACAGAAAGGGTGATTGATTTATGGAAAAAAAACTTCCTCAAGAGGTAGTAATGACAAACACTGTGGGGGACTTTAAAAATGCCTGGGACAAGCATAAGGCTATCCTACTAACTAGATAAGTTTATACTGTTAGGTAATATCGGGCAGACTTGCTGGGCCTATGGCTCTTATCTGCCGTGAATATCTATGTTTCTATAGAAAATTTGTATTTATTAATAATGGTTTTCTATAGTGTAATGGTCCCCTCTCCCCCCCTCCCCACTATAATTTTGTTGGGCCTCCGCTCCTCTGATTTATTTTTTTCTGTAGTGTAGCGACCCATTTCTTTCTCTCCCATCCAAACTTATTTCCCGTAATGTAGGGTCAAAACCCTACCTCCCTCCTCTACCACTGGGCCAACCACCCACCTCCTGCCTTCCCTCCCACACTTTCAACTGGAACCAACAGAGATGGTTACAGAAAGTGGCACATACAGTGTTGCTGTCGGTAACAATCTGGCAATCTGTCTTCATTGGTAATGGAGCACTCATGGTGCTCTGCTACCATATGAAAGCAGATGCTGGAAGTTCACAAGCAGCAAGTCTCAGTTGTCAACTGACTGTTGGGCTTCCAGCATTATGGACATAGATGTATGTTTTGCGGTACAATGGACTTTGTACCACATGACGTAGATCTATGTCCATATGGGCAAGGCAGTTACATTTTATATGAATGTGAACACTATCATCTTTGGAAAATATTTTTGCCAAGTATTTTGTTCATGGCTTTTATTACCTCCCTGTTCCTTAAGCTGTACACTAATGGATTTAGCATCGGAACCACAATAACATACAACATGGAAAGCAGTTTGTCTAGCTCTTGGGAGTTTCCTGACTCTGGTTTCATGTATAAGGTAAGAGATGTCCCGTAGAAAAGTACAACAACGGTAAGATGTGAGGAGCAGCTGGAGAAGGTCTTGAGTCTTCCTGATGAAGACTGGATCTTCAAAATGGTAGATAGTATGTACATATAGGATGTTAAAATCAATATAAATGGTAATAGCCCAAGGGATACTCCTTCAATTGATATCAAAGTCCTAATAATGGCAGTATCAGTAGAGGAGAGTTTCAGCATTGTTGGGGCATCACAAAAGAAGTGATTGATTTCTTGGGGATTGCAAAAAGTTAAATTCAACATTAGCAAAGTAAACATCAAAGAGTTCAAGAAACCAGCAAACCAGGAAGTAGATATCAATATGGCACACACCCGTTTGTTCATTAATAAAGAGTATCGGAGCGGGATGCAAATGGCAACATAGCGGTCATAAGCCATGGAGGTTAGAAGGAAAAATTCTGCATCAATGCAGAAAGCAAATAAAAATATTTGGGTGAAACATCCGGAGAAAGAAATGATGGTGTCACCGGTGATTGTAATGGCTAACAACTTTGGTAAAACAGTGGAAACATAAACAATGTCCTGGATCGATAGACAGCACAGGAAGATATACATTGGTGTGTGCAGTTGGGACACCAAACATATAAGTAAACTAATAATTAGATTTCCAAGCACGGAGAGCAGATACATGAGTAAAACACAAAGGAAAAGCGGAAGCTGAATATCTGTTGTGCTGAAAAATGTCCTTAGGTGAAATTCTCCAGGGGACATGGTCTTTTTCATATCTTCACATGTGATGTTTTCTTTGGAAGAAAATGAAAGAAACAAATATATATTTTATCTATAAAGAAGTTATCTGATGTTTTTGTGTTTAAAGAGATATCAAACCCAAAATGTTTCTTTCATAATTATGATTCCCACAGAGAATGTTCTTTTAGTAAAGGAACATTCTCTGTGCGACGAATACGGCAACAAATGATCACAATCTATTAAAGGATGATTCAGACAGAGCTTAAAATTTAATTAAAAAGTTTCCAATTTACATCTATTATCACATTTGCTTCATTCTCATATTATTCTTTATTGAAAAGATACCTAGGTAGGTAGTGTGCACTGCATGACAGGAAATAGTGCTGCCATCTAGTGCTCTTGCTAATGTATAACATTAGTACTACATGACAGGAAATAGTGCTGCCCTCTAGTGCTCTTGCTAATGTATAACATTAGCACTACATGACAGGAAATAGTGCTGCCGTCTAGTGCTCTTGCTAATGTATAACATTAGTACTACATAACAGGAAATAGTGCTGCCATCTAGTGCTCTTGCTAATGTATAACATTATCACTACATGACAGGAAATAGTGCTGCCCTCTAGTGCTCTTGCTAATGTATAACATTAGCACTACATGACAGGAAATAGTGCTGCCATCTAGTGCTCTTGCTAATGTATAACATTAGTACTACATGACAGGAAATAGTGCTGCCCTCTAGTGCTCTTGCTAATGTACAGGGAGTGCAGAATTATTAGGCAAATGAGTATTTTGACCACATCATCCTCTTTATGCATGTTGTCTTACTCCAAGCTGTATAGGCTCGAAAGCCTACTACCAATTAAGCATATTAGGTGATGTGCATCTCTATAATGAGAAGGGGTGTGGTCTAATGACATCAACACCCTATATCAGGTGTGCATAATTATTAGGCAACTTCCTTTCCTTTGGCAAAATGGGTCAAAAGAAGGACTTGACAGGCTCAGAAAAGTCAAAAATAGTGAGATATCTTGCAGAGGGATGCAGCACTCTTAAAATTGCAAAGCTTCTGAAGCGTGATCATCGAACAATCAAGCGTTTCATTCAAAATAGTCAACAGGGTCGCAAGAAGCGTGTGGAAAAACCAAGGCGCAAAATAACTGCCCATGAACTGAGAAAAGTCAAGCATGCAGCTGCCAAGATGCCACTTGCCACCAGTTTGCAACATCACTGGAGTGCCCAAAAGCACAAGGTGTGCAATACTCAGAGACATGGCCAATTTAAGAAAGGCTGAAAGACGACCACCAGTGAACAAGACACACAAGCTGAAACGTCAAGACTGGGCCAAGAAATATCTCAAGACTGATTTTTCTAAGGTTTTATGGACTGATGAAATGAGAGTGAGTCTTGATGGGCCAGATGGATGGGCCCGTGGCTGGATTGGTAAAGGGCAGAGAGCTCCAGTCCGACTCAGACGCCAGCAAGGTGGAGGTGGAGTACTGGTTTGGGCTGGTATCATCAAAGATGAGCTTGTGGGGCCTTTTCGGGTTGAGGATGGAGTCAAGCTCAACTCCCAGTCCTACTGCCAGTTTCTGGAAGACACCTTCTTCAAGCAGTGGTACAGGAAGAAGTCTGCATCCTTCAAGAAAAACATGATTTTCATGCAGGACAATGCTCCATCACACGCGTCCAAGTACTCCACAGCGTGGCTGGCAAGAAAGGGTATAAAAGAAGAAAATCTAATGACATGGCCTCCTTGTTCACCTGATCTGAACCCCATTGAGAACCTGTGGTCCTTCATCAAATGTGAGATTTACAAGGAGGGAAAACAGTACACCTCTCTGAACAGTGTCTGGAAGGCTGTGGTTGCTGCTGCACGCAATGTTGATGGTGAACAGATCAAAACACTGACAGAATCCATGGATGGCAGGCTTTTAAGTGTCCTTGCAAAGAAAGGTGGCTATATTGGTCACTGATTTGTTTTTGTTTTGTTTTTGAATGTCAGAAATGTATATTTGTGAATGTTGAGATGTTATATTGGTTTCACTGGTAAAAATAAATCATTGAAATGGGTATATATTTGTTTTTTGTTAAGTTGCCTAATAATTATGCACAGTAATAGTCACCTGCACACACAGATATCCCCCTAAAATAGCTAAAACTAAAAACAAACTAAAAACTACTTCCAAAAATATTCAGCTTTGATATTAATGAGTTTTTTGGGTTCATTGAGAACATGGTTGTTGTTCAATAATAAAATTAATCCTCAAAAATACAACTTGCCTAATAATTCTGCACTCCCTGTATAACATTAGTACTACATGACAGGAAATAGTGCTGCCATCTAGTGCTCTTGCTAATGTATAACATTAGTACTACATGACAGGAAATAGTGCTGCCCTCTAGTGCTCTTGCTAATGTATAACATTAGTACTACATGACAGGAAATAGTGCTGCCATCTAGTGCTCTTGCTAATGTATAACATTAGTATTACATGAAAGGAAATAGTGCTGCCATCTAGTGCTCTTGCTAATGTATAACATTAGTACTACATGACAGGAAATAGTGCTGCCCTCTAGTGCTCTTGCTAATGTATAACATTAGCACTACATGACAGGAAATAGTGCTGCCATCTAGTGCTCTTGCTAACGTATAACATTAGTACTACATGACAGGAAATACTGCTGCCCTCTAGTGCTCTTGCTAATGTATAACATTATCACTACATGACAGGAAATAGTGCTGCCATCTAGTGCTCTTGCTGATGTATAACATTAGTACTACATGACAGGAAATAGTGCTGCCATCTAGTGCTCTTGCTAATGTATAACATTAGCACTACATGACAGGAAATAGTGCTGCCATCTAGTGCTCTTGCAAATGTATAACATTAGTACTACATGACAGGAAATAGTGCTGCCATCTAGTGCTCTTGCAAATGTATAACATTAGTACTACATGACAGGAAATAGTGCTGCCATCTAGTGCTCTTGCTAATGTATAACATTAGTACTACATGACAGGAAATAGTTCTGCCATCTAGTGCTCTTCCTAATGTATAACATTAGTACTACATGACAGGAAATAGTGCAGCCATCTAGTGCTCTTGTTAATGTATAACATTAGTACTACATGACAGGAAATAGTGCTGCCCTCTAGTGCTCTTGGTAATGTATAACATTAGCACTACATGACAGGAAATAGTGCTGCCATCTAGTGCTCTCGTTAATGTATAATATTAGCACTACATGACAGGAAATAGTGCTGCCCTCTAGTGCTCTTGGTAATGTATAACATTAGTACTACATGACAGGAAATAGTGCTACCATCTAGTGCTCTTGGTAATGTATAACATTAGTACTACATGACAGGAAATAGTGCTGCCCTCTAGTGCTCTTGGTAATGTATAACATTAGTACTACATGACAGGAAATAGTGCTGCCCTCTAGTGCTCTTGGTAATGTATAACATTAGTACTAGATGACAGGAAATAGTGCTACTATCTAGTGCTCTTGGTAATGTATAACATTAGTACTACATGACAGGAAATAGTGCTACCATCTAGTGCTCTTGCTAATGTATAACATTAGTACTACATGACAGGAAATAGTGCTGCCATCTAGTGCTCTTCCTAATGTATGACATTAGTACTACATGACAGGAAATAGTGCTGCCATCTAGTGCTTTTCCTAATGTATAACATTAGTACTACATGACAGGAAATAGTGCTGCCATCAAGTGCTCTTGCTAATGTATAACATTAGTACTACATGACAGGAAATAGTGCTGCCCTCTAGTGCTCTTGCTAATGTATAACATTAGTAATACATGACAGGAAATAGTGCTGCCCTCTAGTGCTCTTGCTAATGTATAACATTAGTACTACATGACAGGAAATAGTGCTGTCATCTAGTGCTCTTGCTAATGTATAACATTAGTACTACATGACAATAAATAGTGCTGCCATCTAGTGCTCTTGCCAATGTATAACATTAGTACTACATGACAGGAAATAGTGCTGCAATCTAGTGCTCTTGCTGATGTATAACATTAGTACTACATGACAGGAAATAGTGCTGCCATCTAGTGCTCTTGCTAATGTATAACATTAGCACTACATGACAGGAAATAGTGCTGCCCTCTAGTGCTCTTGCTAATGTATAACATTAGCACTACATGACAGGAAATAGTGCTGCCCTCTAGTGCTTTTGCTACTGTATAACATTAGTACTACATGACAGGAAATAGTGCTGCCATCTAGTGCTCTTGCTAATGTATAACATTAGCACTACATGACAGGAAATAGTGCTGCCATCTAGTGCTCTTGCTAATGTATAACATTAGTACTACATGACAGGAAATAGTGCTGCCCTCTAGTGCTCTTGGTAATGTGTAACATTAGTACTACATGACAGGAAATAGTGCTACCATCTAGTGCTCTTGGTAATGTATAACATTAGTACTACATGACAGGAAATAGTGCTGCCATCTAGTGCTCTTGCTAATGTATAACATTAGTACTACATGACAGGAAATAGTTCTGCCATCTAGTGCTCTTGCTAATGTATAACATTAGTACTACATGACAGGAAATAGTGCTGCCATCTAGTGCTCTTGCTAATGTATAACATTAGTACTGCATGACAAGAAATAGTGCTGCCATCTAGTGCTCTTGCTAATGTATAACATTAGCACTACATGACAGGAAATAGTGCTGCCCTCTAGTGCTCTTGCTAATGTATAACATTAGTACTACATGACAGGAAATAGTGCTGCCATCTAGTGCTCTTGCTAATGTATAACATTAGTACTACATGACAGGAAATAGTGCTGCCCTCTAGTGCTTTTGCTAATGTATAACATTTATACTACATGACAGGAAATAGTGCTGCCATCTAGTGCTCTTGCTAATGTTTAACAGTACTACATGACAGGAAATAGTGCTGCCCTCTAGTGCTCTTGCTAATGTATAACATTAGTACTACATGACAGGAAATAGTGCTGTCATCTAGTGCTCTTGCTAATGTATAACATTAGTACTACATTTCAGGAAATAGTGCTGCCATCTAGTGCTCTTTCCAATGTATAACATTAGTACTACATGACAGGAAATAGTGCTGCCATCTAGTGCTCTTGCAAATGTATAACATTAGTACTACATGACAATAAATAGTGCTGCCATCTAGTGCTCTTGCCAATGTATAACATTAGTACTACATGACAGGAAATAGTGCTGCCATCTAGTGCTCTTGCTTATGTATAACATTAGTACTACATGACAGGAAATAGTGCTGCCCTCTAGTGCTCTTGCTAATGTATAACATTAGTACTACATGGCAGGAAATAGTGCTGCCATCTAGTGCTCTTGCTAATGTATAACATTAGTACTACATGACAGGAAATAGTGATGCCCTCTAGTGCTCTTGCTAATGTATAACATTAGTACTACATGACAGGAAATAGTGCTGTCCTCTAGTGCTCTTGCTAATGTATAACAGTACTACATGACAGGAAATAGTGCTGCCCTCTAGTGCTCTTGCTAATGTTAAACATTAGTACTACATGACAGGAAATAGTGCTGCCATCTAGTGCTCTTGCAAATGTATAACATTAGTACTACATGACAGGAAATAGTGCTGCCCTCTAGTGCTCTTGCTAATGTATAACATTAGTACTACATGACAGGAAATAGTGCTGCCCTCTAGTGCTCTTGCTAATGTATAACATTATCACTACATGACAGGAAATAGTGCTGCCATCTAGTGCTCTTGCTGATGTATAACATTAGTACTTCATGACAGGAAATAGTGCTGCCATCTAGTGCTCTTGCTAATGTATAACATTAGCACTACATGACAGGACATAGTGCTGCCCTCTAGTGCTCTTGCTAATGTATAACATTAGCACTACATGACAGGAAATAGTGCTGCCCTCTAGTGCTTTTGCTACTGTATAACATTAGTACTACATGACAGGAAATAGTGCTGTCATCTAGTGCTCTTGCTAATGTATAACATTAGTACTACATGACAGGAAATAGTGCTGCCCTCTAGTGCTTTTGCTACTGTATAACATTAGTACTACATGACAGGAAATAGTGCTGTTATCTAGTGCTCTTGCTGATGTATAACATTAGTACTACATGACAGGAAATAGTGCTGCCATCTAGTGCTCTTACTAATGTATAAGATTAGCACTACATGACAGGAAATAGTGCTGCCATCTAGTGCTCTTGCTAATGTATAACATTAGTACTACATGACAGGAAATAGTGCTGCCCTCTAGTGCTTTTGCTAATGTATAACATTAGTACTACATGACAGGAAATAGTCCTGCCATCTAGTGCTCTTACTAATGTATAACATTAGCACTACATGACAGGAAATAGTGCTGCCCTCTAGTGCTCTTGCTAATGTATAACATTAGTACTACATGACAGGAAATAGTGCTGCCATCTAGTGCTCTTGCAAATGTATAACATTAGTACTACATGACAGGAAATAGTGCTGCCATCTAGTGCTCTTGCTAATGTATAACATTAGTACTACATGACAGGAAATAGTGCTGCCATCTAGTGCTCTTGCTAATGTATGACATTGTAGCAAAACTGCTGCCATATAGTGCTGCAGATAAGTGCAGGCTCCTAAACTTACCTTCTTGCTTTTCAACAAAGAATGCTAAGAAAATGAAGAAGACTGTATGATATATCTGATTCATGAAATAAAAATACTTGGTTGTATGTCCCTTTAAATAGTAATTAAAGGGACATACACATTAAATACATTTTTCATGATTTCCTTTTTACTTATATTATCCAATTTACCTATTTGGTATTCTTGGTTGAAATGTATCTTCTTTCCATGAGTGCATACTCAGGAAGACTCAGGAGCGTGCATGTATATTGAGCACTATTTATAATATTGTTACTAGACTTGTGAAGCAGCAAACAAACACCCAGATTACGAGTTTTGCGTTATGAGTAAAAAAGCATCATTATGGCTCATAACAATGCTTTTTTACGCCCGCTGGTATTACGAGTCTTGTAGCTACAGGTGTACCGTACTCCTTTTCCTATGGAATTTCCACAGCGCCGGTATAACGAGATTGCATGACCGGCCAAAAAGTGAGCGGTACAGGCTATAACTACAAGATCTGTACCGCCTCCTGAAAGTCAGTAGTTATGAGTGTTACGCTACAAAGCTGTAACATAAAACTCATAACTAAACTGCTACAAAGTACACTAACACCCATAAACTACCTATTAACCCCTAAACCGAGGCCCTCCCGCACCGCAAACACTATAATAAAATTATTATCCCCTAATCTGCTGCTCCGGACGTAGCTGCCACCTACATTATATTTATTAACCCCTAATCTGCCGCCCCCAACATCGTCGCTACCTAACTACACTTATTAACCCCTAATCTACTGCGCCTAACATCGTCACAACTATACTAAAGTTATTAACCCCTAACCCTAACGTAAACCTAACACCCACTAACTTTAAAATAATTACAAATAAATATTACTATTAACCCTTTCAGTGCTAATGACGGCTCTGAGCCGTCACAGAGTTTCTCACTCTGGTACTAATGAGCCGTCATGAGCACTCTCCCACCTTGAGGGAGATCTGGGGGGCCCTTACTGCTCCTACTATGGCTATCATGCCTGTAGAGTGACAGGCATCGCCGGGGCTTCACGTGATGCATGGTGATGCAATTACATGATGACGTCACTGCTCAACTTTATTTATACTTAACAATGTTAAGCATAGTAGGAGGGGGCATGCTGCTTAGAAGCCTGTATCTCAAGCATCTAAGCAGCTACAGACCCTCAAGACCCACTGTTGGAAAGGTAATCGCCTAACCCTTCAAAGAGTGTAAGTTTTGGTGGTCTGTAAAATAAAAAAAATAAAAAAAAAATAAAAGCAATTCAAAAAATAAAATAAAATATTAGCACCCAGGTGGGAAATGGCTTAGCAGCCAAAGGGTTAATACCTACATTATTCCTATTTAAAACAAAATACTTACCTTTAAAATAAAACCTAAGATAGATACAATGTAACTAATTATTATATTGTATCTATCTTAGGCTTTATTTTTACTTCACAGGTAAGTATGTATTTATTTTAACAAGGTAGATTAGTTATTAAATATTCACTATTTATTAACTACCTAGTTAAAATAAATACAAATTTACCTGTAAAATAAAACCCTAACCTGTCTTACAATTAAACCTAACATTACACTACAGTTAAATAAATTAAATAAAATTATCTAAATTACAAAAAACAAAAAAACACTAAATTACACAAAATAAAAAAAGGAATTATCAAATATTCAAACTAATTACACCTAATCTAATAGCCCTATCAAAATAAAAAGCCCCCAAAATAATAAAACCCCTAGCCTACAATAAACTACCAATGGCCCTTAAAAGGGCCTTTTGCGGGGCATTGCCCCAAAGATAACAGCTCTTTTACATTGCAATACAATTAAAAACACCCCCCCAACAGTAAAACCCACCACCCACACAACCAAACCCCCCAAATAAAGACCTATCTAAAAAAACGAAGCTACCCATTGCCCTTAAAAGGGCATTTGGATGGGCATTGCCCTTAAAAGGGCAGTTAGCTCTGTTTCAGCCCAAACCCTAAGCTAAAAATAAAACCCACCCGAAAAAACCCTTAAAAAAACCTAACACGAACCCCCGAAGATCCACTTACAGTTTGTGAAGACTGGACATCCATCCTCATCCATCCGGGAGAAGTCTTCATCCAAGCGGCAAGAAGTCCTCAACGAATCTGGAAGAAGTCTTCATCCAAGCGGCAATAAGTCATCCTCCAGGCGGACAGAAGTCTTCATCCAGACGGCATCTTCCATCTTCTTCCATCCGGCGTGGAGCGGCTCCATCTTCAGGACATCCGGTGTGGAGCATCCTCTTCATACGGTCGCCGCCGAACACTGAAGGTTCCCTTTAAGGGACGTCATCCAAGATGGCGTCCCTTGAATTCCAATTGGCTTATAGAATTCTATCAGCCAATCGGAATTAAGGGCCAAAAAATCCTATTGGCTGATACAATCAGCCAATAGGATTGAGCTTCAATCCTATTGGCTGACCCTATCAGTCAATGGGATTGAGCTTGCATTCTAATGGCTGATTGGAACAGCCAATAGAATGCCACCTCAATCCCATTGTCTGATAGGGTCAGCCAATAGGATTGAAGCTCAATCCTATTGGCTGATTGCATCAGCCAAAAGGATTTTTTGGCCCTTAATTCCGATTGGCTGATAGAATTCTATCAGCCAATCGGAATTCAAGGGACGCCATCTTGGATGATGTCCCTTAAAGGGAACCTTCAGTGTATGGCGGCGACCTTATGAAGAGGATGCTCCGTGCTGGATGTCCTGAAGATTGAGCTGCTCCATGCCGGATGGAAGAAGATGCAAGATGCCGTCTGGATGAAGACTTCTGCCCGCCTGGAGGACGACTTCTTGCCGCTTGAATGAAGACTTCTCCCGGATGGATGAGGATGGATGTCCAGTCTTCACAAACTGTAAGTGGATCTTCGGTGGTTAGTGTTAGGTTTTTTTAAGGGTTTATTGGGTGGGTTTTATTTTTAGCTTAGGGTTTGGGCTGAAAAAGAGCTAAATGCCCTTTAAAGGGCAATGCCCATCCAAATGCCCTTTTCAGGGCAATGGGTTACTTAGGTTTTTAGATATGTTTTTATTTGGGGGGGTTGGTTGTGTGGGTGGTGGGTTTTACTGTTGGGGGGGTGTTTGTAATTTTATTGCCATGTAAAAGAGCTGTTATCTTTGGGGCAATTCCTTTTAAGGGCCATTGGTAGTTTATTGTAGGCTAGGGGTTTTATTATTTGGGGGGGGGGGCTTTTTTTATTTTGATAGGGCTATTAGATTAGGTGTAATTAGTTTAAATATTTGATAATTTCTTTTTTATTTTTTGTAATTTTTGTAATTTAGATCATTTTATTTAATTTATTTAATTTATTTAATTGTAGTGTAATGTTAGGTTTAATTGTAAGACAGGTTAGGGGCAGCAGATTAGGGGTGTTTAGACTCGGGCGTTTATGTTAGGGTGTTAGGTTTAAACGTAAAAAATGTTTCCCCATAGACTTTAATGGGGCTGCGTTACGGAGCTTTACGCTCCGTTATTGCAGGTGTTAGGCTTTTTTTAGCCGTCTCTCCCCATTGAAGTGTATGGGGAAATCGTGCACATGCACCTAAAAGCAGCTCAACGCTGCCATATCGCCCGCAAACGCCGGCTTTTTTAAACTTGTAATACCAGCGCTATAGGGAGTACCATACCGCTGAAAAAGCTGAGGATGTTACTCTTCCTATAGCGCTGAAAACTCGTAATCTCGCTGAAATTGTTTTGTTTTCCGAACATTCATCTGCTGCACTATTTGGTAATTTGTTTAATTAATAAATAAAAGAATACTAAAAATATAAAAAATATTGGATGACAAATAACATTCCACATTTTAAGCTAAAGTTTTTCACATACATACACAAACATACACATGCACGCACACACATACATACACATGCACGCACACACATACATACACATGCACGCACATACACATGCATGCACACACACACACACACATATACATACACATGCACACACACACATACATACACATGCACGCACACACATATACATACACATACATACACGCACATACATACACAAACATACACATGCATGCACACACACACACATACATACGCATGCACACACACACATACATACACATGCACGCACACACATATACATGCACATTCATACACGCACATACATACACAAACATACACATGCATGCACACACACACATACGTACACATGCACGCACACACACACACACATACATACACATGCACGCACACACATATACATACAAGCACATACACAAACATACATACACATGCATGCATACACACATATACATACACATGCACACACACACATATACATACACATACATACACGCACATACATACACAAACATACACATACACGCACACACATACATACACATGCACGCACGCACACACATACATACACATGCACGCACACACACACATACATACACATGCACGCACATACACATGCATGCACACACACACATACATACACATGCACGCACACACACACACACATACATACACATGTACGCACACACACATACATACACATGCACGCACACATACACATGCACGCACACACACATGCATATGCTCATATAATTGGATCTAGTGAAGTGTGGCTTGCACGCACATACATGCACATGCACGCGCACACACACATACATACACATGCACACACAGATATGCATATGCACACACACTTGCGCATACACATGTATATGCTCATATAAATGCATGGTAAAGTGAGGCATACACCCACATACATACATGTACACACACATACATGCATGTACACACACATACATACATATGCACACACACACTTGCACATACACATACATATGTTCATATTATAAATGCAGCTGGTGGTGAGGCATACATGCACATATATACATATACACTCACATACATACACATGCATGCACATATAAATGCATCTGGTGAAGTGAGGCATACATGCACATATATACATATACACTCACATACATACATATGCATGCAAATATAAATGCATCTGGTGAAGTGAGGCATACATGCACATATATACATATACACTCACATACATACACATGCATGCACATACACTTGCACATACACATGCATATGCACATATAAATGCATCTGGTGAAGTGAGGCATACACCCACATACATACATGTAGACGCACATACATACATATACACTCACATACATACATATACACTCACATACATACATGTAGACACACATATATACATATACACTGACATACATACATATACACTCACATACATACATGTAGACGCACATACATACATATACACTCACATACATACATATACACTCACATACATACATGTAGACGCACATACATACATATACTCTCACATACATACATATACACTCACATACATATACAGTCACATACATACATACATATACACTCACATACATACACATGCATGTACATACACTTGCACATACACATGCATATGCACATATAAATGCATCTGGTGAAGTGAGGCATACATGCACATACATACATATACACTCACATACATATACACTCACATACATACATATACACTCACATACATATACACTCACATACATACATATACACTCACATACATATACACATGCATACATATACACATACATACATATACACTCACATACATATACACATACAAACATATACACTCACATACATACATATACACTCGCATACATATACACATACATACATATACACTCACATACATACATATACACTCACATACATATACACTCACATACATACACATATACACTCACATACATATACACATGCATACATATACACATACATAAATATACATTCACATACATATACACTCACATACATACATATACACTCACATACATATACACATGCATACATATACACATGCATACATATACACATACATACATATACACTCACATACATATACACATACATACATATACACTCACATACATACATATACACTCACATACATATACACATGCATACATATACACATACATACATATACACTCACATACATATACAAATACATACATATACACATACATACATATACACTCACATACATATACACATACATACATATACACTCACATACATACATATACACTCACATACATACATATACACTCACATACATATACACTCACATACATATACACTCACATATATATACACTCACATACATACATATACACTCACATACATATACACATACATATACACATACATACATATACACTCACATAGATATACACTCACATACATATACACTCACATACATATACACATACATACATATACACTCACATACATATACACTCACATACATATACACTCACATACATACACACTCACATACATACATATACACTCACATACATATATACTCACATACATACATATACACTCACATACATATACACTCACATACATATACACTCACATACATATATATACACTCACATACATATATACTCACATACATACATATACACTCACATACATATACACTCACATACATACATATACACTCACATACATATACACTCACATACATACACATGCATGCACATACACATGCATATGCACATATAAATGCATCTGGTGAAGTGAGGCATACATGCACATATATACATATACACTCACATACATACACATACATACACATGCACGCACACACACATACATACACATATATGCATATGCACACACACACACATACATACAAATGCACGTACACACACATACATACACACACACGCACACACACATGCATACACACACACATACATACACATATATGCATATGCACACACATACACATACATGCACATACACTGGCACATACACTTGCACATACACATGCACATACACTGGCACATACACATGCATATGCACATATAAATGCATCTGGTGAAGTGAGGCATACATGCACATATATACATATACACTCACATACATATATACATATACACTCACATACATATATACATATACTCTCACATACATATATACATATACACTCACATACATATATACATATACTCTCACATACATCTATACATATACACTCACATACATACATATATACATATACACTCACATACATATATACATATACACTCACATACATACATATATACATATACACTCACATACATATATACATATACTCTCACATACATATATACATATACTCTCACATACATCTATACATATACACTCACATACATACATATATACATATACACTCACATACATATATACATATACTCTCACATACATATATACATATACTCTCACATACATCTATACATATACACTCACATACATACATATATACATATACACTCACATACATATATACATATACTCTCACATACATATATACATATACTCTCACATACATCTATACATATACACTCACATACATACATATATACATATACACTCACATACATATATACATATACTCTCACATACATATATACATATACTCTCACATACATCTATACATATACACTCACATACATACATATATACATATACACTCACATACATATATACATATACTCTCACATACATATATACATATACTCTCACATACATCTATACATATACACTCACATACATACATATATACATATACACTCACATACATATATACATATACTCTCACATACATACATATATACATATACACTCACATACATATATACATATACTCTCACATACATACATATATACATATACACTCACATACATACATATATACATATACACTCACATATATATATATACATATACACTCACATAATACATATATACATATACACTCACATACATATATACATATATTCTCACATACATATATACATATACACTCACATACATATATACATATACACTCACATACATATATACATATACACTCACATACATATATACATATACTCTCACATACATATATACATATACACTCACATACATACATATATACATATACACTCACATACATACATATATACATATACACTCACATACATACACATGCATGCACATACACTGGCACATACACATGCATATGCATATATAAATGCATCTGGTGAAGTGAAGCATGTGGCAACAGTCAACAAACAACAGTTTGACTAGCAGGTTCTCATATGTTACACTTCACCAGATGTTTCATGAAATAGTACAGGTTTGCTTTATTCACAATTCTATTCACAGATCAAGCAAATATATATCAGCTTCAAAAATCTACACCTAATTATACTTGTTGGTTAACGCCATTATAATCAAGTGGACAAAAATGCCAAGACAGTGCCACATACAGAGAATGTACCTACGTGTTTTATGGCACTGAATCATCTGAGAACACTGTAACAATGGATAATATTCCAGCTTTAGTGACCGAATAATCAAGCTCCCAACAGAGCTTCAGACTCGCCGGAAACACAAGATACGAAGCAACGGTCTAAAGACCGCTGCCTCATAATCTGTCCGTCTGCTCTGAGGTGATGGACACAAATCTACAGAAATCAACCCGATTCAATACGATCGGGTTGATTGACACCCCCTGCTAATGTCCGATTGGCCGCTAATCTACAGGGGGCGGCATTGCACAAGCAGTTTACCAGAACTGCTGGTGCAATGATAAATGCAGACAGCGTATGCTGTCAGTATTTATCGATGTGCGGCAGACATGATCCACAATATCGGATTATTAAATAGGCCCCTTAGTGACAGAATAATCAGAATTTTATTAAAGACAGAAGGAAAAAACATTTTGCTTAACTTTCTTTACATCTCAACACAGCAGCAGAGATACAAATTAACAATTTTCAACCAATCAGTAAAGAGCTCGGTGTATAGAAGTCCACAACACAGGAAATTCCTCCACAGAAACAGAAACCAGAAAATCGGAACCGACAACCAGGAAAACCTTCAAACTGCTCTTTAAGAACTCTCAACAGGATGAAGAACAAAAGAAATCACCCAAAGCAGCTTTTCTATCTGAAAACAAAAACACAAGAAGAAACCAAATCTCGACATTAATAAAAGTGCAAGAATGCTGGTGTCAACCACCAACTGTATAAATAAAGACAATACTCTTATTATATTAATTGATTAAATATTTTTTTTTAATTGCTGTGGGAGGGAAAATATCCACCTCCTGTTTTTAATAAATTCCTTATTATTTAGTCAGCTAAAATAATCTCCGTTTTATAACAAGACAAGAAGCTTTATTTTGTTTCTATTTAATGTGACAAAAAAAGAGGAAAAACACATGGAACTGTTAAGTAATAAAAGGCATGAAAAGCTGAATCCAAAGCCTAAGTGGTGGCATTCAGGATCTCCTGTAGAGCCGCTTCCACCTACAAAATCACCAAGGCTGCCGCTTCTCTGAATAAATGAGCACCAAAAGTTCCAGCACCACTGCCAAATGCAAAGCCCAATGCCCCCGATGGGAAAGCACAGCGCAAGAAACCAGTGGGAAACTGAAACAAAAGCAACAAGGAGTTAAGAAACACCAGAAGAACAAACAGAAGCTGTAAGTCCAAATAGACCTGCAAACAAAAAACTCAACATAAATGTGACACTAAAACGTAAAAAGAAGTATTGATACACGTATGGATCAAAACCCCACATCAGGGGTAAATCATAAGAAGTTCCCTTCCACAGCTCGAATGCCAGAAACCCGATGAAAAGACACAAAACACAACAAAATATTCAACCTAGCTGAAAGTTGCTGAAAAGATGAATTGAAGTTAGAGGGCCATGATTTAAAAAAATTGAGGAATAAGGAAACAGCCTATAAATTACAGTATCGTGCATCATGCTGAAGTTTAATACCTCAAATAAATAGCACACAAAAGGGTGATAAACCACTGAATTACCATAAATTGGTACTTGAGTAGTTGTGATAGCAGATCTTTGCACATTTAATGGTCCTGTACAGCTTGTTCTGTGAAACTAACTTAAAAAGTAATGAATAACGTTCACAACAGTAAATCTATCACCAATCCCAGGTAACAATGTAATCATCCTGACTGAGCCAAAATGTAATCAGAGTGTGTTCCTGTAGTCCAGGTATCCTGAAGAAGGCCTTCAGCCTTTGGTCAACCAGAAAGCCCTGAAATCCATCATTTGACTAAAGCAAGTAGCCTTTTAAGGACTAGGTAGTAAGAATTTTCTGTCTTCTAAGAACTCTTGAAACCGAGGCAGAGATATTGGTGAGTCCACTGACAGCCCCAGAAGAGTTGGTAACCACATCTGTGATAGCCAAAACGGTGTGACCAAGGTTAATTCCATGTCTTGACGACAGACCTAAAGAATGACTTGAGGTATCATCAAAATGGGGGCAATGTGTAGTCATCTGTCTGAGGCCAACTATGTAACAAGACTTAAAGGGACATAATACTCATATGCTAAATCACTTGAAATTGATGCAGTATAGCTGTAAAAAGCTGACAGGAAAATATCACCTGAGCATCTCTATGTAAAAAAGGAAGATATTTTACCTCACAATTTCCTCAGCTCAGCAGAGTAAGTTCTGTGTAAAAAGTTATACTTCACCTGCTCCCAGCTGCAGGTAAAAATAAAAAAAAATGAAGAAATGAACAGCAGCCAATCAGCATCAGCAGTGATGAGGTCATGAACTCTTACTGTGATCTCATGAGATTTGACATAACTCTCATGAGATTTCATAGTAAGCTTCCTTTACCTGATTGGTGAAATAATATGAGAGTGCACGATGCTAGTCCCTTCAGATGTCCCAGGACAGACACACTAAAATGCTGCTTAGAAATCCTTTACAATAGAGATGTTCAGGTGATATTTTCTAGTCAGCTTTTTACAGCTATGCTGCATCACTTTCAAGTGTTTAAACATTTGGGTATTATGGCCCTTTAAAGGATTTAGGAGCCAACTGTAATACTTCTACACTTGGCAGTTGTTCTAAAATGCAAATAGATGTATCTGAAGTCTTCCCCAAAAATTAAATCTTTGGTTGCAGAAACCAATTTGTAAATTACATCATTTCCCAACTTCGGATCATATTTTATAAGGGTCTCTATGTTTTTCAACTAAAAGTGCTACATTGGAATTACCTGCTGAGCAAATAGTACATTGTACCCACTGAAGTATGGTCCTAGCATACAGAGCCAAACTTGCCTTAAGGGCATTATCTGATAGTAAGAAAATTTGCACTGAAGGAACAGCCAATAGAATGCGAGCTCAATCTGATTGGCTGATTGGATCAGCCAATCGGATTGAACTTGATTCTGATTGGCTGATTCCATCAGCCAATCAGAATATTCCTACCTTAATTCCGATTGGCTGATAGAATCCTATCAGCCAATCGGAATTCGAGGGACGCCATCTTGGATGACGTCATTTAAAGGAACCGTCATTCGTCGTTCAGTCGTCGGGCAGGATGGATGTTCCGCGTCGGAGGTCTTCAGGATGCTGCCGCTTCGCTCCGGATGGATGACGATAGAAGATGCCGCCTGGATAAAGACTTCAATTGGATGGAAGACCTCTTCTGCCCCGCTTGGATGAAGACTTCAACCGGATCATGGACCTCTTCAGCCCCCCGCTTGGGCTTGGATCAGGACATCGGAGGAGCTCTTCAGGACGGATCTGTGAACCTGGTATGGTGAAGATAAGGTAGGAAGATCTTCAGGGGCTTAGTGTTAGGTTTATTTAAGGGGGGTTTGGGTTAGATTAGGGGTATGTGGGTGGTGGGTTGTAATGTTGGGGGGGGGGGTATTGTATGTTTTTTTTTACAGGCAAAAGAGCTGAACTTCTTGGGGCATGCCCCGCAAAGGGCCCTGTTCAGGGCTGGTAAGGTAAAAGAGCTTTGAACTTTAGTAATTTAGAATAGGGTAGGGCATTTTGTTATTTTGGGGGTCTTTGTTATTTTATTAGGGGGCTTAGAGTAGGTGTAATTAGTTTAAAATTGTTGTAATATTTTTCTTATGTTTGTAAATATTTTATTATTTTTTGTAACTTAGTTCTTTTTTATTTTTTGTACTTTAGTTAGTTTATTTCATTGTAGTTATTTGTAGGAATTGTATTTAATTAATTTATTGATAGTGTAGTGTTAGGTTTAATTGTAGGTAATTGTATGTATTTTATTTAATTAATTTAATGATAGTATAGTGTTAGGTTTAATTGTAACTTAGGTTAGGATTTATTTTACAGGTAATTTTGTAATTATTTTAACTAGGTAACTATTAAATAGTTCTTAACTATTTAATAGCTATTGTACCTGGTTAAAATAATTACAAAGCTGCCTGTAAAATAAATATTAATCCTAAAATAGCTACAATGTAATTATAATTTATATTGTAGCTATATTAGGGTTTATTTTACAGGTAAGTATTTAGCTTTAAATAGGAATAATTTATTTAATAAGAGTTAATTAATTTCGTTAGATTTAAATTATATTTAACTTAGGGGGGTGTTAGTGTTAGGGTTAGACTTAGCTTTAGGGGTTTAAAAATTTATTAGAATAGCGGTGAGCTCCGGTCGGCAGATTAGGGGTTAATGTTTGAAGTTAGGTGTCGGCGATGTTAGGGAGGGCAGATTAGGGGTTAATACTATTTATTATAGGGTTAGTGAGGCGGATTAGGGGTTAATAACTTTATTATAGTAGCGGTGCGGTCCGCTCGGCAGATTAGGGGTTAATAAGTGTAGGCAGGTGGAGGCGACGTTGAGGGGGGCAGATTAGGGGTTAATAAATATAATATAGGGGTCGGCGGTGTTAGGGGCAGCAGATTAGGGGTACATAGCTATAATGTAGGTGGCGGCGCTTTGCGGTCGGCAGATTAGGGGTTAATTATTGTAGGTAGCTGGCGGCGACGTTGTGGGGGGCAGGTTAGGGGTTAATAAATATAATACAGGGGTCGGGGGTGTTAGGGGCAGCAGATTAGGGGTACATAGGGATAACTTAGCTGGCGGCGCTTTGCGGTCGGCAGATTAGGGGTTAAAAAAAATAAATCGAGTGGCGGCGATGTGGGGGGACCTCGGTTTAGGGGTACATAGGTAGTTTATGGGTGTTAGTGTACTTTAGAGTACAGTAGTTAAGAGCTTTATGAACCGGCGTTAGCCCAGAAAGCTCTTAACTACTGACTTTTTCCTGCGGCTGGAGTTTTGTCGTTAGATTTCTAACGCTCACTTCAGACACGACTCTAAATACCGGAGTTAGAAAGATCCCATTGAAAAGATAGGATACGCAATTGACGTAAGGGGATTTGCGGTATGGAAAAGTCGCGGCTGAAAAGTGAGCGTTAGACCCTTTTTTGAGTGACTCCAAATACCGGCGGTAGCCTAAAACCAGCGTTAGGAGCCTCTAACGCTGGTTTTCACGGCTAACGCCAAACTCCAAATCTAGGCCATAGTTACTATAGTATTTATATTAACTATATTAACTCTATCTAACCCTAACACCCCTAACTAAATTTATATTAAATTAATCTAATTCATATTATAAACTAAAATATTCCTATTTAAATCTAAATACTTACCTATAAAATAAACCCTAAGATAGCTACAATATAATTAATAATTACATTGTAGCTATGTTAGGGTTTATATTTATTTTACAGGTAAATTGTTAATTATTTTAACTAGGTATAATAGCTATTAAATAGTTATTAACTATTTAATATCTACCTAGTTAAAATAATTACCCAATTACCTGTAAAATAAATCCTAACCTAAGTTACAAATACACCTACACTATCAATAAATTAAATAAACTACAAATATCTATCTAAAAATACAATTAAATAAACTAAACTAAATTACAAAAAAAAACAAACACTAAATTACAAAAAATAAAAAAAAAGATTACAAGATTTTTAAGCTAATTACACCTATTCTAAGCCCCCTAATAAAATAATAAAGCCCCCCAAAATAAAAAAAATTCCCTGCCCTATTCTAAATTAAAAAAAAGTTCAAAGCTCTTTACCTTACCAGCCCTTAAAAGGGCCTTTTGTGGGGCATGCCCCAAAGAATTCAGCTCTTTTGCATTTAAATACATATACAATACCCCCCTCCCATTACAACCCACCACCCACATACCCCTATTCTAAACCCACCCAAACCCCCCTTAAAAAAGCCTAACACTACCCCCCTAAAGATCTCCCTACCTTGTCTTCACCACACCGGGCCGAACTCCTCATCCGATCCGGGCGACGTGTTCCTCCAAGCGGCAAAGAAGAATTCTTCATCCCGGCAACGTCTTCCTCCAAGCGGCAGCAAAGTCTTCTTCCTTCCGGCAGCATCTTCCATCAAGCGGCATTTTCATTCTTCTTTCTTCGCTCCGCCGCCGTGGAGCATCCATCCCGGCCGACGACTGAACGACGAATGAGGTACCTTTAAATGACGTCATCCAAGATGGCGTCCGCCGAATTCCGATTGGCTGATAGGATTCTATCAGCCAATCGGAATTAAGTTAGAAAAATCTGATTGGCTGATTGAATCAGCCAATCAGATTCAAGTTCAATCCGATTGGCTGAACCAATCAGCCAATCGGATTGAACTTGAATCTGATTGGCTGATTCAATCAGCCAATCAGATTTTTCTAACTTAATTCCGATTGGCTAATAGAATCCTATCAGCCAATCGGAATTCGGCGGACGCCATCTTGGATGACGTCATTTAAAGGTACCTCATTCGTCGTTCAGTCGTCGGCCGGGATGGATGCTCAGCGGCGGCGGAGCGAAGAAAGAAGATTGAAGATGCCGCTTGATGGAAGATGCTGCCGGAAAGAAGAAGACTTTGCTGCCGCTTGGAGGAAGACGTCGCCGGGATGAAGAATTCTTCTTTGCCGCTTGGAGGATCATGTCGCCCAGATCGGATGAGGAGTTCAGCCCGGTGTGGTGAAGACAAGGTAGGGAGATCTTCAGGGGGGTAGTGTTAGGCTTTTTTAAGGGGGGTTTGGGTGGGTTTAGAATAGGGGTATGTGGGTGGTGGGTTGTAATGGGGGGGGGTATTGTATATGTATTTAAATGCAAAAGAGCTGAATTCTTTGGGGCATGCCCCACAAAAGGCCCTTTTAAGGGCTGGTAAGGTAAAGAGCTTTGAACTTTTTTTAATTTAAAATAGGGCAGGGAATTTTTTCTATTTTGGGGGGCTTTATTATTTTATTAGGGGGCTTAGAATAGGTGTAATTACCTTAAAAATCTTGTAATCTTTTTTTATTTTTTGTAATTTAGTGTTTGTTTGTTTTTTGTAATTTAGTTTAGTTTATTTAATTGTATTTTTAGATAGATATTTGTAGTTTATTTAATTTATTGATAGTGTAGGTGTATTTGTAACTTAGGTTAGGATTTATTTTACAGGTAATTGGGTAATTATTTTAACTAGGTAGATATTAAATAGTTAATAACTATTTAATAGCTATTATACCTAGTTAAAATAATTAACAATTTACCTGTAAAATAAATATAAACCCTAACATAGCTACAATGTAATTATTAATTATATTGTAGCTATCTTAGGGTTTATTTTATAGGTAAGTATTTAGATTTAAATAGGAATATTTTAGTTTATAATATGAATTAGATTAATTTAATATAAATTTAGTTAGGGGTGTTAGGGTTAGATAGAGTTAATATAGTTAATATAAATACTATAGTAACTATATTAACTATATTAACCCTAATATAATTAGGGTTAATATAGTTAATATATATAATGTAATAACTATATTAACTATAATATACTTAGGGTTAATATAGATAATATAGCTGGCGGCGGGGTAGGTAGATTAAATTAGGGGTTAATAATTTTAATATAGATGGCAGCGGTGTAAGGGGCTTACATTAGGGGTTAATAATTTTAATATAGATGGCGGCGGTGTAAGGGGCTTACATTAGGGGTTAATAATTTTAATATAGATGGCGGCGGTGTAAGGGGCTTACATTAGGGGTTAATAATTTTAATAGAGATGGCGGCGGTGTAAGGGGCTTACATTAGGGGTTAATAATTTTAATATAGATGGCGGCGGTGTAAGGGGCTTACATTAGGGGTTAATAATTTTAATATAGATGGCGGCGGTGTAAGGGGCTTACATTAGGGGTTAATAATTTTAATATAGATGGCGGCGGTGTAAGGGGCTTACATTAGGGGTTAATAATTTTAATATAGATGGCGGCGGTGTAAGGGGCTTACATTAGGGGTTAATAATTTTAATAGAGATGGCGGCGGTGTAAGGGGCTTACATTAGGGGTTAATGATTTTAATATAGATGGCGGCGGTGTAAGGGGCTTACATTAGGGGTTAATAATTTTAATAGAGATGGCGGCGGTGTGAGGGGCTCACTTTAGGGGGTTATAGATTTAATATAGCTGGCGGCGGGGTACGGGAGCGGCGGTTTAGGGGTTAATAACTTTTTTTTATTGTTAGGCTAGTGAGGGGGGATAGCGGATAGAGGGTTAGACGTGTCGGGCTATGTTTAGGAGGCGTGTTAGACAGTGCGGGTGATTTAGACTTTAGTCAGGTTTTATAGGCGCCTGCAGTTTCTAACGTGGCGCAAGTCACTGGCGACTCCAAAAATCTGTACTTACGCAGATTTCTGGACATCGCTGGTTTGTGAGACTTGCGCCACTTTAGCAACTGACGGCGCCGCATATTGGATAGCTTGAGTTGCGAGCTGAAACTGCGGGCGACGCGGGTTCCCTCGCTTGCGCCGCAAACTGCGCCCTTTATCGGATCGCGCCCCTGAAGTTCAGACTAAGTACTATTGCATTGTCTTGTTATCTTACATTTGTTGATTATGCAAATCTACTGTGTTGACTGGTCTATATGGTTGTATTAAATTATACTAATAATATCTATGTACTATTTGTACTTATGATTCAATCAGTTAAACTGGGACAAGATTAACTAATATCCATTTATTTTAACTACTGTATAGGGATAGCCCAGATATACCAGTTTACACACATTAGTTACTGTTCTATACAAACCAAATGGATATACTTACCTTGAGAAGTAACTGTATTCTCTGTTTAGTGGTTTGTAAATCAATTATGGAAAAACAATAATTACCAATCAGTAGTGAGGACTTTGAACAGGATAAAGCAGACACTGGGAATTGGTCAGGAATTGAGATGATACGCGAGAATCCTTCCTGATTTGATGGTAAAGAATATTCTTAAAATCGTGCCACCTGACTATTAATTTACTGGAGTCTTTATACTGTGAACGTCTTAATCTCCATACGACCGTCCTACTGTGAGTGCATAGGGCTGGTCGCTATTTCTATATATTAACCATTTGTTTAAATAAGAATTTGCTTTATCTGTCCATTAGATCATCATAAGTTTGAATATCCCCATGTGTTTTATGCATTATAAAGGGAGACTGAATGAACCTATATTTTGGTCAATATATGTGGTTTGCTATAAATTTTTATCATGCTGTGCATTATACACACACACATATACAGATACTATATATTTATAAATCAATATATACATGCACCCCTCATTGAAACATATGTATATGTAATTACCTCTATTGTTGCACATGTATAATCCTGCATACATAAATATACTCATGATAATACATGCTTAAGAGAGCGGTTGTTGTTACAGTTTAACCATTAGAAAAAATGTATATTGTGAGCATTTGTCTCTCTTTTAAATATGATCTCTAATAAGGTAAGGATCATTACTGGGCATAATAATAATCTGGCATAATAATTATACCCTCTAATCTTAATGAATGTGTCATTTTTCCTAATACATTTACACTGTTCATGAAAAGTTAGTAATAAACTGATACCTCTTTCATTTGACACATGAAACTCTTGTTAGTAAAGTACAAATTAGATTGTGGCCTTGCATATTTGTGTATTCTATCCAAAAATATGTCTGAGCTTTGTATACCTGTCACAGACTAGGTATTTGGCAGTACAATTTGTTTTACAGGTGGGATAAACTTATCTGTGCTCCTGATATAAAACTCACAGCCTTTTAGACTCTATAGGCTTTCAGCAAGCAGAACATAGTTGTTTCTGATTTCTGTTTGACCACTAGAAATGTGCAATTCGTTTCGGATCGATTCGGAAATTCGGGATTCGGATCGATTCGAATTTCCGAATTAAAATAGTGCTGAATCTACCGAATAAATCCGACTTAGTTCGGATTTATTCAGATTTATTCGGTAAATTCGGATGGCCATGGATTACACTAGTATTGTACAGTATATTAGGTTATATCACTCTGCTATGGGTTACACCTAATATACAATACATAATACTAGTCTAATACACAGCACATCCCACCTAATACTTACCGAAATTCCGAATTTCCGAACCAAACCGAATCGAACTGAATCCAGCCGAATTTATTCGAATCCGAATAAATCCGAAACAAATCCGAACCAAATTGATTCAAATTTTTCCGAATTTGAATCGATCCGAACCGAAATTCGAAAAAATCTGAATCGATCCGAACCGAACCAAATTTTTTCGCCATGCACTTGTCTATTGACCACCTTTTAAACCTTAAAGGGACATGAAACCCAAAGTTTTTTCTTTCATGGTTTAGATAGAGCAGTAATTTTAAGCAACTTTCTGATTTACTCCTATTATCAATTATATTATATTATATATTATATATGTTATATATTTTTCTTTGTTCTCTTGGTATCCTTATTTGAAAAAGCAGGAATGTAAGCTTAGGAGCTGGCCCTCGGTATCGCTTGGTGGCTACATTTATGATAATAGGAGTAAATTAGAAAGTTGCTTAAAATTGCATGCTCTATCTGAATCATGAAATAAAAACATTGGGTTTCATGTCCCTTTAATAATATATTTCAATGTTGCCTTTTAACTCCTTGCAAACCTTTCTATTAAAATTAATTAAACCTTCTTTTCTAATTTTATTGGAAAGAATAAAAATATTATGTTCAAAAGCTCTGACATAGTATTTGCTAATTCTAGAGGAAATTGAACACTAAAATAGTCGAAAACAGGTGCCTGGTTTGATTTACTCAGTAGGGAAATTGTCTCTTAAAACTGCTGCCCTATCTGAATCATGAACGTTTCATTTTGACTTTAGTGTCTATTTCTTCATTCATGAGTTGTTTATAATAATGTCAGTGATATACAATAAAGCGCTATATGGTTGTTGTGTGTTTTCTCTGCAAGTTGCTATCTTTATTATTTCTTGCTCTAATGTTTCCAAAGATTTAATGCGTTTGCATTTAGTAAAAACTGAATTTTAAATGAAATTCCGATAAGCACAAAATATACCTGATATCTATTTGCCGCATTTTGAGATATAAATTATTTCTTGTCATTTTTATACTAATAATATTTAAAGGTTGCATTTGGGGTACATAGCTAAAATAATCTATGGCTATAGGGTATTTTAGATGAATAAGTTTGTATACAGGCAAGAGCAGACTAGCAAGAGAGAAAGACTGACCGACTGACCGACTAACAGAAACATTCACTTGCTTATAAGGCATATGAAAGAGCCAAGAGTATTGTTACACTCTCATTTATGCTAACGTGTTTAACTATATACCGTTTCTGTAAACTAATGATTCCTGTAGTATATAAATGCACATACAAAAATACTTACAAAAAACTCAAAAGCAGCTTATCTGCTACGCTGAAGACACTTCATAGGAAATAAAGGGGAAATGGATTATGCTTGTCTAATAAAAAAAAATACAAAGAATTTTACATACCAATGTAGACTTTGTCAGCAACCAAACAATCTTAATATGAATTCTCTGTGCCCCTTTGGAACCAGGAAATAAATATGCATACCCTTTTCTACCTCATGTTGAGAGTGAGCACTAAACATAAAATCTCATGATCTAAAGCTTATCAAACTTGTTTCTTAGTAGCATAATGTTTTCATATTTCTAATCATTTATTTGAAACCATTATATATTTACTAATAAAATAATAAAGTAATGCAATAAAAATATTTTATTAAGAAATTCAGAAAAACAGCTCTTTCATTTTGTATAACTAAATATTGTAATCAAATATGTCCTAATAACCAATAATATACTGCACCATAAAAGTACAAATAAATTATACGCCTGCAACATTAAAAGTGTTACCCATGAACAGAAAGAGACAGATAACATCACACCTTTATACCCACTGAGAAAGAAAGAGAGAAAGAGAGAAAGAAAGAAAGAGAGAGAGAGAGAGAGAGAAAGAAAGAGAGAGAGAGAGAGAGAGAGAGAGAGAGAGAGAGAAAGAAATAGAAAGAAAGAGAGACAAAGAGAGAAAGAGAGAGAGAGAGAAAGAGATAGAGAGAAAGAGAGAGAGAGAGAGAGAGAGAAAGAAATAGAAAGAAAGAGAGAGAGAGAGAGAGAGAGAAAGAAATAGAAAGAAAGAGAGAGAAAAAGAGAAAGAGAGAGAGAGAGAGAGAGAGAGAGAGGGAAAGAAAGAGAGAGAGAGAGGGAAAGAAAGAGAGAGAGAGAAAGAGAGAGAGAGAGGAAGAGAAAGAGAGAAAAGAGAGAGAGAGAGAGAGGGAAAGAAAGAGAGAGAGAGAGGGAAAAAGAAAGAGAGAGAGAGAGAGGGAAAGAAAGAGAGAGAGAGAGAGAGTAAGAGAAAGAGAGAAAAGAGAGAGAGAAAGAGTGAGAGAGAGTAAGAGAAAGAGAGAAAGAAATATAGAGAAAGAGAGAGAGAGAGACAGAAATAAAGACAGAGAGAGAGAGAGAGAAAGGAAAGAAAGAAAGAAAGAAAGAAAGAAAGAAAGAGAGAGAGAGAGAGAGAGAAAGAGAGAGAGAGAGAGAGAGAGAGAGAGAGAAATAAATAAAGAGAGAAAGGAAAGAGAGAAAGAAAGAAAGAAAGAAAGAAAGAAAGAAAGAAAGAAAGAGAGAGAGAGAAAGAGAGAGAGAGAGAGAGAGAGAGAGAGAGAGAGAGAGAGAGAGAGAGAGAGAGAGAGAGAGAGAGGGAGAAATAAAGAAATAGAGAAAGAGAGAGAAAGGAAAGAAAGAAATTACACAGCTATATAACTCAATTCCATAAGTCGAATGTATCATACTATCTGGGCTTTGCTTCTGTATATACTGTATATCTAACATGTAAATTTGTGTTTCCATGAAGCATTTAAGACTTACCAGATAATTCAGAAGTTGCCATAACTGAATGCTTTTCTGCAAGAGAACAAGGATTTATATTAATACTTGCTGACAGCTCTGGGAGCTGATCCCAAATGATTACTTCCCTGTTACACATTTGTTGTTTCCAGACACAATTAGTATATTTTTTAGGATAATAAGATTACAGAATAATATTGATATTTTAGACTTTTACAGTTCATTGTTGAAATATGTAGTGACATCTAAATTAACATTTCAAGATTTATATATAAATAAATAATATGTTTGTTTAATCATGCTTTTAAAGGGACATATCATTCCTATGTTGGAATATAGATATTGCAAATAAGAGACACTTGAAGTTAGAGAGAAATTAAAGACATTTCTGGTACAGAATTTGAATTGGCCCAAATTAAAAGTGGGTAAAATTGGAGCACAATTGATAACGCACAGTACATTATTTTACGTTCTGGCTTGCACAATCATTAACACACAATTGAGTATTACAATTTGTTGGTTAAAATGTTTAACCAAAGCAATTTAATGCACCCTATAATTATAGCGCCTTTGAAAACCAAAAATTGCACAGTATATATGTTTATTCCTTTTGTGATTGGCTGATGGCTGTCACATGATAGAGGAGGAGGGGAAATTAGATTATTTTTGTCAGAAACCAGCCCACTTCTCATTTTAAATGCACTATTGCATTGTCTTTTTGTTGTGTATTTGTCAATTATTGACTTCTTTTGTATTTAGTAGCCCTTTAAAATGTCTGATGTGTTTCAATTTCCACTCAAACATTCATTTTACATTAATTCAAGCTGTATAAGACTGAGCCATTTCAGTAGGGCAGTGCTAGTCCATTTGTAAACATTACTAAAATAATCTGGTTCTGACTCCATTCAAACCACCCACAGCATATACGTAGCATTGCCCATGGGCATGCAAGTGGCTCCGCCCCTTCAGTCCTGGCTTCACTCACAATACAATCATGGGCCATTGTCCTCAAGTTCCCCCTCACCTCCCAGTACCAGAAATGTTAGCACGTATGACACCATCTTACCCATTATTTCTGTGTAAAACAGCAAATCCAAGGATTGACAGAAGAATATATGGCTAAAGAAGGAATTATTATTAAATTTTATTTATAAAGTGTCAACAAATTCTGCAGCGCTGTCCATGGGTATAAAAGATAAAGTACAATATTTTTAAGAGACAAGACAAAATTTATCAAACTAATATAGGAGGAATTGTGGGCCCTGTTCCCATGGAAACTTAAAACCTAGAAAGAATACTAACACTTCTTTATACAGTTTAGATAGATTTCAGAAATACAATGGTTAACTCATTAAACATTAAAGGGACTTAATAGTAAAAACTGAAATATGCATGTACAAGTGGAATATATCTACCCTTTTTACGTTGCCTAATCCCCTTTATACAGCTTTGTTTTAGCTTTAGAATTTGAAATGAATGTGGCACATAATTTAAGTAATGTTTATAAATAAGAGCAGAATGTAAGATCCAGTGAAAATGTGAGCATGTAGGCTGATTTTATTGGGAGTTGTGCATGCAGACAAAGGACCCACTGGTGAAGTTGCATGCAGACAAAGGACCCACTGGTGAAATTGCGTGCAGACAAAGGACCCACTGGTGAAATTGCATGCAGACAAAGGACCAACTGATGAAATTGTGTTCAAAGGACCCACTGGTGAAATTGCATGCAGATAAAGGACCCACTGGTGAAATTGCATGCAGACAAATGACCCACTGGTGAAATTTCATGCAGGTAAAAAACCCACTGGTGAAATTGTGTGCAGGCAAAGAACCCACTGGTGAAATTGTGTGCAGACAAAGGACCCACTGGTGAAATTGCACGCAGACAAAGGAACCACTGGTGTAATTGCATGCAGACAAAGGACTCACTGGTGTAATTGCATGCAGACAAAGGACCCACTGGTGAAATTTCCTGCAGGTAAAAAACCCACTGGTGAAATTGTGTGCAGGCAAAGGACCCACTGGTGAAATTGCATGCAGACAAAGGACCCACTGGTGAAATTTCATGCAGGTAAAAAAAACCACTGGTGAAATTGCGTGCAGGCAAAGGACCCACTGGTGAAATTGTGTACAGACAAAGGACCCACTGGTGAAATTGCACTCAGACAAAGGAACCACTGGTGTAATTGCATGCAGACAAAGGACCCACTGGTGAATTTTCATGCAGACAAAGGGCCCACTGGTGAAATTGCATGCAGACAAAGAACCCACTGGTGAAATTGCGTGCAGACAAAGGACCCACTGGTGAAATTGCGTGCAGACAAAGGACCTACTGGTGAAATTGCATGCAGACAAAGGACCCAGTGGTGAAAATGCATGCAGACAAAGGACCCACTGGTGAAATTGCATGCAGACAAAGGACCTACTGGTAAAATTGCATGCAGACAAAGGACCCACTGGTGAAATTGCATGCAGACAAAGGACCCACTGGTGAAATTGCGTGCAGGCAAAGGACCCACTGGTGAAATTGCGTGCAGGCAAATGACCCACTGGTGAAATTGCATGCAGACAAAGGACCCACTGGTGAAATTGAGTGCAGGCAAAGGACCCATTGGTGAAATTGCGTGCAGACAAAGGACCCACCAGTGAAATAGGATCATCAGAGTCTGGTCATTCAATATGTTTGCTATTAATAGACTTTCCATAGCTTCTCTTGTCATCGTTCACTATTTACATTATATAGTGCTATGCTGTCTGCAGTACAAAATTCCTTTTGGGCCATGCATATTCCAGGCGTTAAACAGGAGGCTGCTGAATATGGTGCCGATTCTTAAACAGATTACTTTTTAGAAGATGGTTCCTCTGGAAGCTGATGATAGTGTTTCTTTTTGTTATTATACATATTAACTTTTATTGACCATGTATCCCACCAAGTAAAAAAAAATAATCAAATGAAAACCGCAGGCTCTGTGGTGCAATGGATAGCGTGTGTTGGACTTCCAGTTGTTGGTGGACATGGAAAGGTTGTGTGTTCGCATTCCACCAGAGTTGACTTTTGAAAGTAGAAAACATGCTTTTAGTATATCCTTAGTGTTATAGTCTAAATAAAAGCCTGGCGTTTATTGTCATTAAAGATGAGAAGCAAATATACAAATATCGTACTATGTTAGCCTTCCTTAATATATTCAGTGGAAAACATAAATTTGCATTTTTCCACTAAATTCTATCAAATTTCTGGAATGCAGGTTAAGTATTTCTAGGGATACACATATGTAAAGCCAATGATATTAAATAATATCCTATGTATGACTACTGAGGTTTTCTTCATAAAGAAACATTTTATTTCAATTTCAACAGAAACATTTTTTAGACCCAATAGTTCTGTATTACGGATGTAGTAAATTATTAAAGAAAGGAACAAAAATTGGAAAGAGAATATGTATTTTGTATATCTATTATTACAACTAAAAATATAGATTAGTCCATTAAAAACATAATTTATGTAAGAACTTACCTGATAAATTCATTTCTTTCATATTGGCAAGAGTCCATGAGCTAGTGACGTATGGGATATACAATCCTACCAGGAGGGGCAAAGTTTCCCAAACCTCAAAATGCCTATAAACACACCCCTCACCACACCCACAATTCAGTTTAACGAATAGCCAAGTAGTGGGGTGATAAAGAAAGGAGAAAAAAGCATCAACAAAGGAATCTGGAAATAATTGTGCTTTATACAAAAAAATCATAACCACCATAAAAAAGGGTGGGCCTCATGGACTCTTGCCAATATGAAAGAAATGAATTTATCAGGTAAGTTCTTATGTAATTGGCAAGAGTCCATGAGCTAGTGACGTATGGGATATCAAATAACCCAAGATGTGGAACTCCACGCAAGAGTCACTAGAGAGGGAGGGAAAAAATAAACAACAGCCATATGCTGAAAAATTAATCCACAACCCAAAATATAAGTTATTCTCATAAAGAAAATAAAAACTTAAAACATCAGCAGAAGAATCAAACTGAAACAGCTGCCTGAAGAACTTTTCTACCAAAAACTGCTTCTGAAGAAGCAAATACATCAAAATGGTAGAATTTAGTAAATGTATGCAAAGAGGACCAAGTTGCCGCTTTGCAAATCTGATCAACTGAAGCTTCATTCTTAAAAGCCCACGAAGTGGAGACTGATCTAGTAGAATGAGCTGTAATTCTCTGAGGCGGGGCCTGACCTGACTCTAAATAAGCTTGAAGAATCAAAAGCTTTAACCAAGAAGCCAAGGAAATAGCAGAAGCCTTCTGACCTTTCCTAGAACCAGAGAATATAACAAATAGACTAGAAGTCTTTCTGAAATCTTTAGTAGCTTCAACATAATATTTCAAAGCTCTCACCACATCCAAAGAATGTAAGGATCTCTCCAAAGAATTCTTAGGATTAGGACACAAGGAAGGGACAACAATTTCTCTACTAATGTTGTTAGAATTCACAACCTTAAGTAAGAACTTAAATGAAGTCCGCAAAACCGCCTTATCCTGATGAAAAATCAGAAAAGGAGATTCACAAGAAAGAGCAGAAAGCTCAGAAACTCTTCTAGCAGAAGAGATGGCCAAAAGAAACAACACTTTCCAAGAAAGTAGTTTAATGTCCAAAGAGTGCATAGGCTCAAATGGAGGAGCCTGTAATGCCCTCAAAACCAAATTAAGACTCCAAGGAGGAGAAATTGATTTAATGACAGGCTTAATACGAACTAAAGCCTGTACAAAACAGTGAATATCAGGAAGAGTAGCAATCTTTCTGTGAAATAAAACAGAAAGAGCAGAGATTTGTCCCTTCAAAGTACTTGCAGACAAACCTTTATCCCAACCATGCTGAAGAAACTGTAAAATTCTAGGAATTCTAAAAGAATGCCAAGAGAATTTATGAGAAGAACACCATGAAATGTAAGTCTTCCAAACTCGATAATAAATCTTCCTAGAGACAGATTTACGAGCTTGTAACATAGTATTAATTACGGAGTCAGAGAAACCTCTATGACTTAGCACTAAGCGTTCAATTTCCATACCTTCACATTTAATGATTTGAGATCCTGATGGAAAAACGGACCTTGAGACAGTAGGTCCGGCCTTAACGGAAGTAGCCAAGGTTGGCAACTGGACATCCGAACAAGATCCGCATACCAAAACCTGTGGGGCCATGCTAGAGCCACCAGCAACACAAATGATTGTTCCATGATGATTTTGGAGATCACTCTTGGAAGAAGAACTAGAGGCGGGAAGATATAAGCAGGTTGATAACACCAAGGAAGTGTCAGCGCATCCACTGCTTCCGCTTGAGAATCCCTGGACCTGGACAGGTATCTGGGAAGTTTCTTGTTTAGATGAGAAGCCATCAGATCTATTTCTGGAAGACCCCACATCTGAACAATCTGTGAAAACACATCTGGATGGAGACACCACTCCCCTGGATGTAAAGTCTGACGGCTCAGATAATCCACCTCCCAATTGTCTACACCTGGGATATGAACCTCAGAAATTAGACAAGAGCTGGATTCCGCCCAAACAAGTATCCGAGATACTTCTTTCATAGCTTGGGGACTGTGAGTCCCACCCTGATGATTGACATATGCCACCGTTGTAATATTGTCTGTCTGAAAACAAATGAACGGTTCTCTCTTCAACAGAGGCCAAAACTGAAGAGCTCTGAGAATTGCACGGAGTTCTAAAATATTGATTGGTAATCTCGCCTCTTGAGATTTCCAAACCCCTTGTGCTGTCAGAGATCGCCAGACAGCTTCCCAACCTGAAAGACTTGCATCAGTTGTGATCACAGTCCAGGTTGGCCGAACAAAAGAGGCCCCTTGAACTAAACGCTGGTTATTTAACCACCACGTCACAGGGAACGCCAGTTAAAACAGAGGGAGATGTGGTGGGTACATAAATTGGAAAGCATGGCACCAAAAGAGCTCAATAGAGATTTTGATTTGTCTTGTTTCTTTTAATGTTTTGTTCAATATACACCAAGAAATGTTATATCTGTTGCTTTATCCTCGTTATTTAAATATTTAACCTGATATTCTAGCCCAAAATTGTTTTTAATATTTTCTATGAATTTTTTGTAAAAATATTTGATATTTTGTATCTCTTTAACTTTATATACAGTTAGATTGTATTTATGAATTTGGTGTGTGTATACTTTTGGCCACTAGAGGGAGCCCTTCTCCCAATCAGTGTGAAGATGGCGCCAATTTTAGGGTATTTAAATGTTGATTAGGCTAATGTTAAACATCAAGCATGAATAAGGGTCTGTGACCCCGAAACGTCACTATAAACTTTGCCAATAAACTTTTCTAAGTGCTGGAGACCTTGCTTCTTTTGTTCATACGTTTCAGGACTTGGCAGCGTCCTGAGGTCTACCGTGCACTTATCCTACGGTGGTGTGCTGTTCCCATTGTTTCAAGTTGTAACCACCACGTCAGAGAGTGTCGAATATTGGGATTTAAGGATATTAATTTTGATATCTTTGTATAATCCCGGCACCATTGATTCAGCATACAAAGCTGGAGAGGTCTCATGTGAAAACGAGCGAAAGGAATTGCGTCTGATGCTGCAGTCATGAGGTCTAAAACTTCCATGCACATAGCCACTGAAGGGAATGACTGAGACTGAAATTGCTGACATACTGCAACCAATTTCAAAGTCTCTTGTCTGTTAGAGACAGAGTCATGGACACTGAATCTATCTGGAAACCTAAAAAGGTGACCCTTGTCTGAGGAATCAAGAAACGTTTTGGTAAATTGATCCTCCAACCATGTTTTCGAAGAAACAACACTAGTTGATTCGTGTGAGATTCTGCAGAATGTAAAGACTGAGCTAGTACCAAGATATCGTCCAAATAAGGAAACACCGCAATACCCTGTTCTCTGATTACAGATAGAAGGGCACCCAGAACCTTTGAAAAGATTCTTGGAGCTGTTGCTAGGCCAAATGGATGGTAATGCTTGTCTAGAAAAGAGAATCTCAGGAACTGATAATGTTCTGGATTAATCGGAATATGAAGGTAAGCATCCTGCAAGTCTATTGTAGACATATAATGTCCTTGCTGAACAAAAGGCAGAATAGTCCTTATAGTCACCATCTTGAAAGTTGGTACTCTTACATAACAATTCAAAATTTTCAGATCCAGAACTGGTCTGAATGAATTTTCTTTCTTTGGGACAATGAATAGATTTGAATAAAACCCCAGACCTTGTTCCTGAAAAGGAACCGGCATGATTACCCCTGAAACCTCCAGATCTGAAACACACTTCAGGAAAGCTTGAGCTTTTACTGGATTTACTGGGATGCGTGAGAGAAAAAATCTTCTCACAGGAGGTCTTACTCTGAATCCTATTCGGTACCCCTGAGAGACAATGCTCTGAATCTATTGATTTTGGACAGAATTTGCCCAAACATCCTTGAAAAACCTTAATCTGCCCCCTACCAGCTGAGCTGTATTGTGGGCCGCACCTTCATGCGGACTTAGGGGCTGACTCTGGTTTCTTAAAAGGCTTGGATTTATTTCAATTTGAGGAAGGCTTCCAATTGGAAACAGTTTCCTTGGGGGGTGGATTAGGTTTTTGTTCCTTATTTTGAAGAAAGGAACGAAAACGATTAGAAGCCTTAGATTTACCCTTAGGTTTTTTATCCTGAGGCAAAACAATTCCCCCCCGTAACAGTTGAAATAAAAGAATCCAACTGAGAACCAAATAAATTATTACTTTGGAAAGAAAGAGATAGTAATCTAGACTTAGATGTCATATCAGCATTCCAAGATTTAAGCCACAAAGCTCTTCTAGCTAAAATAGCTAAAGACATGGATCTAACATCAATTTTGATAATATCAAAAATTGCAAAACAAATAAAATGATTAGCATGTTGTAGTAAACGAACAATGCTATATAAGTCAGAATCCAATTCTTGCTGCGCTAAATTCTCCAACCAAAAAGTTGAAGCAGCTGCAACATCAGCCAAAGAGATTGCAGGCCTAAGAAGATGACATGAATATAAATAGTCTTTCCTTAGATAAGATTCAAGGTTCCTATCTAAAGGATCTTTAAAGGAAGTACTAGTGGTTCGTTTAGCAAGAGTAGAAATAGCCCCATCAACTTTGGGGATCTTTTCCCAAAACTCTATTGAAATTGCTGGTAAAGGATACAAATTTTTAAACCTTGCAGAAGGATTAAAATGAGTACCCGGTTTATCCCATTCCTTAGAAATCATATCAGAAATAGCATCAGGAATAGGAAAAACCTCTGGAGTAACCACAGGAGGTTTAAAAACAGAATTTAAACGTTTACTGGTTTTAATGTCAAGAGGACTAGTTTCCTCAATATCCAAAGTAATTAACATTTATTTTAACAAAGAACACATATACTCCATTTTAAATAAATAAGTAGATTTGTCAGTGTCAATATCTGAGGAAGGATCTTCTGAATCAGATAGATCCTCATCAGAGGTGGATAATTCCTTATGTTGTCGGTCATTTGAAATTTCATCAACTTTATTAGAAGTTTTAAAAGACCTCTTACGCTTATTAGAAGGTGGAAATGCAGACAAAGCCTTCTGAATAGAATCAGTGACAAATTCTTTAAAATTCATAGGTATATCATGTACATTAGAAGTTGAAGGAACTGCAACCGGCAATGTACTATTACAGATGGACACACTATCTGCATATAAAAGTTTATCATGGCAACTAATACAAATGACATTAGGATAAATAAGCTCCACAACTTTACAACAAATGCACTTAGCTTTGGTAGAACCAATGTCATGCAGCAAAGTTCCAACAGATACTTCTGAGGCAGGATCAGATTGAGACATCTTGCAAAATGTAAAGAAAAAACAACATATAAAGCAAAATTATCAATTTCCTTATATGACAGTTTCAGGAATGGGAAAAATGCAAATAGCATAGCCCTCTGACATAGAAAAAGGCAAGAGGCAAACAGCAATGGGGCAAATAAATAATGAAAAAAGTTTGGCGCCAAGTATGACGCACAACGTAACTTAAAAATGTTTTGGCGTCAACCATGTCCGGAAATGACACACTGGCGTCACTAACGACGCAACTCTGTGTGAAAGCTCTGCATCAATTACGACGCCGGAAATGACGAACTTGCGTCAACGAACGTGCCTTTCGCGCCAAAAAATTCTCGCACCAAGAATGACGCAATAAAGTGTAGCATTTGGCGCACCCGCGAGCCTAAGTCAGCCCGCAATTTAAAACAAGTAGTCAATTGAAAAAAAAGACTAAACCCCAGGTAAGAAAAATATTTCTTAATATTAACTTTCCCCAAATATGAAACTGACAAACTGCAAAAGGAAATACATGAACCTGACTCATGGCAAATATAAGTACAATACATATATTTAGAACTTTATATAAATGCATAAAGTGCCAAAACCATAGCTGAGGTGTCTTAAGTAATAAAAATATACTTACCCAAAGACACCCATCCACATATAGCAGATAGCCAAACCAGTACTGAAACAGTTATCAGTAGAGGTAATGGTATATGAGAGTATATCGTCGATCTGAAAACGGAGGTAGGAGATGATAACAGAGAACCCATGAAATAGACCCCCGTTAGGGAAATCATCGTATTCAATAAGTGATACTCCCTTCACGTCCCTCTGACATTCGCTGTACTCTGAGAGGAATCGGGCTTCAAAATGCTGAGAAGCGCATGTCAACGTAGAAATCTTAGCACAAACTTACTTCACCACCTCCATAGGAGGCAAAGTTTGTAAAACTGAATTGTGGGTGTGGTGAGGGGTGTATTTATAGGCATTTTGAGGTTTGGGAAACTTTGCCCCTCCTGGCAGGATTGTATATCCCATACGTCACTAGCTCATGGACTCTTGCCAATTACATGAAAGAAATGTGCTATTTTTCCTATTCTTGACATCTGTTTAAATAAAAATAGCAATACCCTGTGTTAATTTAAAAAAAAAAAAAAAATAGTAATCTTATTATTGCATTTAAGTGAATTTGTATTTTGAAAAATATATGATAGAGTATTTGCATAGAATAAATCAAAACATAACTGGTATTTGGAAATTGTTTCTGTTTGTTTTTAAGTTTAATCAATAAAAATGCATTTTTTTTTTTATTTTTTTTTTTATTTCTTTATTAACAATTTTACAATATTATAAAAATCGATAATACAATATTTACATAGATAAATGCATAATGTTTCATTGGCTTGTTACATTTGTGTGACAGTACTTAAACATATACATGATTAACATTTTAGTACTATTTGCAATTTTCATGTCAAGGGTGGAGATTATATGTTGGTGAGGGAGTATCTTCCTATCCTTAAAACTAATTCAAACTAAATATAACTTAGGTAATATTGCTCCACTCTCCAAAATTTGTAGTTCTAATAAGTATTCTGTGTTTTTAAAGGCCGTTAGTATCTCTCTTTGTTTAACTTCAGACAGGATTTTTATATATAAAGACCATTTTTAAAAAAAATATATATTCTATTATTGATATCCATTAACACATCCATTTCTCCATGTTTATCTGGCGCCATGTATTTCCTCTTAGTACGATAATTGTTGGCTTCTTTTTTTTTCATCCCTAATTTAAATATAAGTTTTTTGGCTAGTAAGATGATCATTATGGTGATTTTTTCTCTCATTTTTTGTTATTTCACTTGGTAAGTCAAAGTGCATGATATTGTTAATGTCCAATTTTAGTTTTAGTATCGTCATTTTTGTAAGCAGAGAAGATACAGGTAGCCCTCAGTTTACGCCGGGTTAGGTTCCAGAAGGAATGATTGTAAATCGAAACCGTTGTAAATTGAAACCCAGTTTATAATGTAAGTCAATGGGAAGTGAGGGAGTTAGGTTCCAGGCCCCTCTCAAAATTGGCATTAGTAACACCTAATACATTATTTTTAAAGCTTTTAAATGAAGACTTTAAATGCTAAGCAGCATTATAAACCTAATAAAATAATCACACAACACAGAATATATAATTAAACTAAGTTAAATGAACAAAAACATTTGCTAAACAGCATTATAAACCTAATAAAATAATCACACAACACAGACTTTACTTGCATTTTTCTGCAAACAGTTATTTCTATGCATTCCTATCTGGACTGATTTATAGACAGGAAAATATTGTTCCTTTGCAAGCTGCTTGATAGCTCAGGTCTGGTTAAACTGATTAATTTCAGCTTGCTTGGCTTGCATATCGTTGCTTCAACACAAGCGGACAGCTCCACCTACTGGCTATTCAATGCACTGCTTCTCAATGCTTTTCAATAGCAGTCACATGACTGAAAAAAAAGGTTGTTATTCTGAAACGGTGCAAATTGAACCGGCGTAAACCGAGGGCCACCTGTACTTGGCACCAGAATTGGTGTATTTTGGGGCATAGCCAATTATAGTGTATTATATCAGGGGCTGGTTTGCTACATTTTGCACATATTGGGTTAGTACTACTTTCCCACTTTACTCTCCTTGTGGGGGTTATCTAGTCAGTGTGAAGAAGTCTAATGTTATCTAAAGTTGTGTATCTTACTTTTTTAATGCAGTTAAGAATCATATCTTCTGTTATTTGTGTATCTGTAGCTTTCTTCCACCCTTCTGCTATTCCCTTTAAGCATATTTTTGTCTCTTTTTTATTGTTTATGTAAAAATTTTAATTTGTATTTCACTTTCTGGCTTTTTTCAATAATACTTAACATTATATGTTTGGGATTTTTTCCGTCTATAATTAGGTCTTCTGATTGTACATAGTGCTTGATCTGTAAGTTTGTCCTTGAAAGTTTTCATGCTGACTTGATAACTCCAAATTTGTTTTTATTTTCGCCTCTCCCATATTAATTGCATATTTTATGTATTTAATTGTTGGTTTTCCTTCTTGTGAGAGGAAAGGGAAATGATTACCTGGCATGAAGTTGGTATTATCTTGTATAGGCATGTAGAGCTTGAACTCTGAGCCAGATTTTAGATGCTTATTTATTTTTTCCATGCCCATATTGTGGACATTGTTTTTTTAATAGTAGTTCATTACTTTTTATCTGCATATGGTAGATATGCTAAAGCCACCTGATCTGCCATTTTCTGTTCTAAGTCTTGCCAAATTATCTGTCCACTTCCCATAATCCATTCTATTGTGTATTGTGCCAATAATGCCCAGTTATAATATTGGATATTCTGCAAACCTAGGCCACCCTGTTCCTGTGGGGCTTGTAGCTTGCTTAATTTTATTCTAGGTTTTTTATCTCTCCAAATTAAATTCCTGATTATTGTGTTTATATGCTATAGGTCTATTTTATTTCACAAAAAGGTAACATTTGCATAGGGTATAATAGTTTGGGTAATGCTACCATTTTTATTAGTTGAATCCTTCCCGTTAGATTTAAATAAAGATTACTCCAGATCTTCAAATCTCTTTCAATTTGTCATATAATGGAGTGGTAATTTAACTTATATATCCTATTTGGGTCTTTGGTTATCTTTATGCCTAAGTATGTTATGTATTCTTCATCTACTTCAAATGGATATTTGAACCTTTCATTTACTTTATGTAGCCATTAAATTTTAAACTTTGTAAGATTTATTTTATATCCTGATGTATTTCAGAATATTTCCATTTTTTTTTTATATCCTTTATATGGTTTTGGGTGTTTGCGACAAACAGCAATAGTTTGTCTGCATATAAAGCTGTTTTAATTTCTAAGGTCTCTATTTTAATGACAAATGGTATTTGTTTCAATAAATGGACTAGAGGTTCTAATGACAAATTAAACAATAAAGGTGACAGCGGGCATCCCTGTCAGGTACCTCGATATAAAGAAATTGGCTTGGATAGTTCCCCATTTATAATTATATGAGTCTCTGCTTTGGAGTATAATTTTTCAATAAAGTTCAGGAAAGATCCATTAAAATTAAATCTTCCTAGCGTATCTATAATATGAGCCCATTCGACTCTATCAAAGGCCTTCTCTGCATCCAATGACAGCAGGAAGGCCTCCGGTAGGGTCTCATTTCTCTCTAAACAGTTATTCAATCTATATTTTTCCATAATTTGTAGTATAGTTCTTATATGCGTTGTTGATGATCTCCCCTGAACAAATCCTACCTGTTCTCTGCCTATTATATCAGGTATTATTTTATTGAGCCTGTTGGTTATTATCTTCATTAATATTTTATATTCTGCATTGATTAGGGACAAAGGTCTATATGACTGGGGAAGTGTTGGATCTTTACCTTCTTTTGGTATGACTACTGTATTAGCTGTTTTAAATAATTGAGATATTGTTCCTTCTCAGTTATATATATTTACATATACACTATGAAGAGGCTCTGTTACTTTGTTTACCAATATTTTATAGAAATCTGATGGTAACCCATCAGGTCCTGCTGCTTTAGCTGCTGGTAGATATTGGATGGCCTTAGTTATGTCTTCTTTTTCTATTACTGAGTTGAGTATATCTTGTTGCTCTCATTATTTTAGGCAGTTTAATTTTCAACCAAATGCTATTGTGTCTATTTTTTTTTTCTGACTCATATAACTTTTCATAGTATTTTGTAAATATATCCAAAATTGATTCTGTGTCTTTCATTATTTAACCATTATTCTTCATAGCAATAATTCTATTGCTAGTTCTCTGAGTTTTTACTGCTGCTGACAGTAGTTTACCTGAATGGTTTTCCCATCTATAATATTTTCCCATGTTACGTTTTATTTATAACTGGGACTGGTCCATAATCTCTTTGCTTTTTAATTTGAAAATATTTTAATTGATTTTGTTGTAAGGGTTTTCTGTCTATAATCTACGTAGGCCATAGTCAATTTTTCATCTAGTTTTTTCTGTATTTTTTCTTTGCTTATTAATATTGATAACATAAGATGTAATATCAGCTTTTATAACAGCTTTAGCCACTTTCCAGAATATTTGTGGGTTACTTATATGCTGTTTATTATTTTCTCTATATTCATTGTATTTTACTTCTAGATATTTCCTAAATTTTGAGGAGTTATTAAGATAATTTGGATAAAAAAAATCTGTTTCTCTTTTTCCTGTCTATTTGATTAAATGTCATTGTTACTGGGGCATGATCTGAGATTATCATCTCTCTTATTTCTACTTCTGATATTTTGCCTCTGAAATTTTTAGAAGTTAAAAAAAAAATCGATTTTTGAAAATGTATTATGTACTCTGAATATATGGGAATATTCCAAGCTATCAGGATTCATGACTCTCCATATATCTTCTACCCCCAATGTGTTACTCATATAATTTATAATTTTTTCTTCATAGTTATCTTCTTTATTAGTGGAATTGCCTTTTGGCCTTCTATTGGTTCTATCTAACATTTGTCTTGGCGTTAAATTAAAATCCCCTGCTATTATAATATCTAACTCATAATATTTTATTAATTATTTTTGGATTTTGTTCCAGAATTTCCAATCTTTTTTATTCGGGCCTTATAAATTACAAATTAACAGTTCTTTCTCTTCTACTTCCATTGATATAATTACATAACGTCCTTGTTTATCAATTTTAACCTTTTTAATCTTATATACTAAATTTGTAGTTAATAATATCGCTACTCCTCTAGCTTATTTCTTATAAGAGGAATAGTATATTTCTTTTACTCAATTCTGTTTTAATTTTTCATGTTCAACGTCTGATAAATGTGTTTCTTGGAGACACGCTATATCAATGTTAGGTTTTCTTAATTGAGTTATAATTCCCCCAACATTCCATGTTGCTAATTTTAACATCTATAACACATCCATTCATTAACTATTAGCCGATTCAAGAATTAAAAAAAAAACTAAAAAAAATCTCACTAATGATATTCATGACATTCACTGCCTGCTTATCTCTTGCCCCTTATGCTGCCTAGTCTATAAATTCTATAATCAAATACTAGTTTTAGTATTTCAGAAGCCTTAATATTTTACACCTCTATACATGTATAGTAAAGAAGAATGTCCTTCTGCTATCAATTCCTCAGATATATTTTATCTTATGCCTTGTGTTTTATTATTCAAAAGAGATGGTGCCATTCATAAGAATGGGCTTAAAATTATTTATGTCATTATTGATAAAATCCTTAGTTATATACTCACTCATTAAGGGCATGAGAAAATAACGACAATAAATAAAATATATACATATATAACAAAAAAAAAATTCCTACCACTAGTTCCTAAGCCATGTATGATCTTATTCCGTGTGCTTTATTATTAAAAAAAAGTGACTTTTGTGAGAGTAATCTTAAAATTGTTTGTGTACCTAGTGATTAAATAATCATTTATATATAATTTTAAAAAAAACACCAATAATATTTATCTTTGTGACAACAATTGCCTGTTTCTCTCATGACCCTTGAGATGCCTAGGCTCACAAAAAGAGGGAACAAAAAATTAGATATTTTGAACGGGCTGTTAAAAAATATGTTAATAGGGGCGTGTCTCTGGGCAGCATCCTGAATGGATGCAATATTGGAAGCTGCGTGTAGGCTGCTGTTGAAACTTGCTATTTACCTAGGGTTGCCACCTCAGCCATGTTTTACTGGACACTTATGAGTTACACATGCTGCAGGGTGTGCAGGGAGGAACATGTATTGTGTTTCTGGACAGCACTATTCATATTCCTCCCTGCACACCCTGCAGCATGTGTAACTTATAAGTGTTCTGTATTTTAAGGGACTGGTGGTAACCCTATATTTACCAGCAGCACTTCTCTAACAATATTCCGTAAAACCTTAAGCCTGTTCTCCAGGAAACTAAGCACAGCTGAGTGATATCAAGATTATTGAGAAACTGCATCATCTTGCCGATCCGGAGGGTTGAGGCCTACAGCTCCCCTTTCTAGGAGAGGTCTCAACATCCCCCCCCCCCCCCGGTAAACGGGGTGTTAGGGGTAATATGAACCTGACGGCAGCCATCTTGTTCCTCGCAGCCATCTTGTTCCTCGCAGCCATTTTGTAATAATTAGAATTTATTATAGCAGTTATTATGTAGTGAGAAATATGATGATGTTAGTAAAATTGTATTAGTATTATTGGCCTTGTAGAAGGTTCCTGGCAAGGCGCCTGGAAGTCTGTTATCTAGGTAAGATGGCCAAACGACCTTGCTTTAGGCTGAAATATGCGCACAAATATATTTTTGTTACTGTTATAAGAAACACTCCTTCATACTCCTCTTTTTCTCATGTATTTTGTAAGCTTCTTTTGTTCATGAAATATGGTATGAGATGACGTGGTTCAAACGTGTCATCCCCTTAACCCTATATGCTGTTAGTAAAGTCTATAAGAAATGCTTGCACTGTTCAATAAAGATGAATAGCTTTAGATCATATTACTGCGTGGTCTGAATCTGTTCAGGGAGCTCCTTATCAGATAAATCTGCATCTGCCTCTCGTGGTACCGTAGGCCCCAGGCTTTGGCCTGCGCTGACACCCCCCCCGTGGGATTATACACCTTACAATTCTTGGTGTCAGAAGTGGGATTCGCAGGAGGTAAGTTATCGTGTTTTTATTACGCTGCTTTCCTTCTGTGAATCTGAACCTAAATTTAATTGTTTGTATTTTTAAGAGGTGTAATATATGATATAAGGTTAAAGGGGTTCCTGTGGTTGAAGCACAGGTTTGCGGAGGTTATAGTCCTGCCGGCAGTTGTGATACCCCTCCAGACAGGTAATCAGTCCTGTGCTGGGACACGACAGGTATTGTGAGTCCTGTCTGTGATAAGCGCGCAAGTAATATATGAATGCCAGTCGACGGGAGGATTTTTAAGATAAGGTCCCCCGGGCAACTTGGCAGTAAGTGAGTGAGTCTCACGTCTGTTGAAGTTTTCCTGATTTATTCCATTATAGAGTTTTGGTATCCACTTGAGGCTGGTGTTGCTATCTGAGGCTTTGCTTTTGCTTATTTTGCTTTGTTTATTGTGCTGTGCATAGAACATATTAAGTGATTGTGCATTTTATTATTGCTGCTGCTAATTTCGTTGTGATTATTTTTGTGTAACAATGGGGTCTGCCCATAGCAAAAAATGTGATAAAAATGCTGATCAGAAATGTAATATTAAGTACAAGACTGTGCAGCGTGTACCATCCAGTGCTGGTAAAAATACTGTGCGTGTTACAAACCCTAAGCCAGTTAAAGGGGAAACTCCAAAAGACTTTGTAGCTAGAATTGCAGGCCAATTTTATGTAATTCCATTTGTGGATAACATGAGTGGATGGAGTGAATCATTGTATCCCCAGGAGCAAAATCCGTTCCCCCGTATAGGCTCTCTCTGTGAACCGCATGTAACTATGATAAGAGGTATGTGTTTAAAGGATCCTGCTTATAAGGGACCAGAGGGCGATCCTATGTGGAATAAAAAATACATGAGAGAATGTGGAGAGGTTTGGGTAAAGCTGTCTGTGTTTTGGACTGAATGTAATACCCTGCCTCCACCATATCTGGCTGTGCCCACGGCATCAGCGGCTGTGCCCATACCATCAGCCGCCGTGCCCACGGCACCGGCATCACCCCCACCTGCTCCGACACTTCCCTTGCCTCCTCCGTCTGCACTGTACCCTTCGTTGTCTGTGCTTAAGAAAGCAGAGATGGAGCAGCTGGAAGACACTGCTGTTGCCACTTTAATTGCTAGAAAAGGGTTAACTGGTTCTCTTCAGAGCAGTGTAGATGCAGGAATGTCTGAGGAGGAGGAGGGAGAGAGAGTGGAATGTCGGGCTCCGAGTAGTGTAAAGAAATTAGCTCTCACATTCCCTAACAGTGTGGGTAAAGAAGGGGGGCTGCAGAGTGCTGCAAAGACATCTAAAGCGAAAGCTGTGAAAACTGCAGCTGTCACAGGTCCCAGTCCTGTAGGGAAGCATACGAGATCTCACACGCAGGGAGCAGACACTGATTTAGAGGATGATGTACACATAGATGCACCTTTTGTCACAATCGGCGACCAGACGATGATTCGTCCTCCCGACGCAGACCGCTTGATGGATTGGGCATTAAAATGTCCTGATCCTGTGAAGCATCCGATGGGAGCAATAACTTATCTTAGACGGGTGACTAAGGATATGTGTCTGGGTGGTCCAGACTATAGGTTTTTGTTGAATGTGATCACCAAATACACAGATGTGAATTTTACTGAAGTGTGCAAGTTCCTGGATACTAAGTATGATGCTCCAGTGAATGATGATTATGTGTGGAGAGATGCGGCTGTTGTGAGTGTAATGTGGGAGGAAGTTGAGAAATTCTTTAAAAGTCAGCATGGTGATCGTAAAGATATTACGAAAGCTGGTGCGTGTAAGCAAAAGAAGGGTGAACAGGTGTCTGATTTTCTGAAGAGGTTTGGTGATTGTTGGCGACAGGAATGTTGTTTAGGTACGCAAGGAGAGTTGGCACAACTGTATGTGCAACATTTGTTGAATAATATGCATTCGCAAACTGCGCAATTGGTGAGACAGACAATTTCAGGTATTCATGCAATGAAAGTGGAAGAATTTGAGAAGGTTGTAAGAGAGAAAGATGCAGCAGATGTTTTTCGCATGTATAATGAGAAAGGTCAAGAGAGTATGTTTAATGCTTCAGGTAACAGGAGAGGAAGAAATCAGAATAAAGGGCAGAATAGAAACTTTAGAGGAAGGGGGAGAGACAGATTTCAGTGGAACGGTAATAGGAGAGGAGAGGTAAATAACTCCACAGACAGATCTTGCTGGAATTGTGGGTCTTATGATCATTGGCAGCAGGACTGCCCACAGCCTAAAAGGGATAGAAATGATCAATATGGTGGGAATAATAATTCCTCCCAGACTCCCAGCAACACTCCTAGATATCAGATTCCCTGGACTCAGACTCCTTCTCAGAATCAGAATAGTACCCTCTAGGATTGCCAGCAGAAGGGACTGCTCACATGTTATACTGCTCAGTTGTCGTATCATTGGCAAGATTTACCATTAATGTCTTTAGTTGTGCAAGGTGTCCCACATGATTTTTTGGTAGATACCGGAGCAACTAAATCTAGCATTTCTGCTAGAGAATACAATGGGCCAGTAACTAATACATGTGAAAAATCTGTTGGCATTACAGGAGTCCCAATTTTGTGTCCCAGGACGCCTCCTTTGGAGGTGTATCCAAATGACAGCCCTTCAAACAGATTTGTTTATGCTTTTCGCATAATACCCAATAGTCCTGTTAATTTGCTTGGAAGGGATTTAATGGCTAAGATGCAAATGTCTGTTAACATTGATTGCAAGGGAGGATTGCATGTTGACACTCCCTGGGATTCAGTTCCGTTATTGTATGCAGCTGATCCTGAACCTGCCCTTACTAAACAGTTGTACCTTGACAAACTCAGTTTACAGACTCTTGAGAATGTGTTTGAGTATGCCTCACACCCTGACAAAGTTGTGACACAAGCTTTTTACAGACCCTGGATTACTGACCATGTTGAGAAAGAGATGTGGAAAGCACCAGTTAATGCAGTTGTACTTACACCAGATACAGTTTATGTGCAAACACCAGAACATTTGTGGACATGGAAATATGGCAGGAATATTGTAAAAGATCCTAAGGTTATACCTGTACAATTAGAGCCAGATGCATTCACACATGCTTCACACATCACTAATGACGTGCCAGAGGCACTTGATGAGTTAAAACAGAGTTTATGGGCCACTGGATTTAATGATCCAGGTTTCATTTCATGCACACCATACAAAGCCACTCTCAAACCAGGTGCTAAACCTGTATACATTAAGCAGTACCCTTTGTCTAAGGAAAAGGAACAGGGAATAGCTCCTGTAATTAAGGACCTATTGTCTAAGAAAGTTATTAGACGCATACTGTCACCATACAATACACCTATCAATCCTGTTCCTAAACCTGGAGGTACAGAATACAGATTTACACAAGACTTGCGAGCAGTAAATGCTCTGGTGCAGCCACTTGCGCCGATAGTGCCAGATGTTAATGCTATTTTAACAGCCATCCCAAGTACTGCAACTTGCTTTACAGTCATTGATCTCTGCAGTGCATTCTTTAGCATTCCTGTGCATCCCGACACTCAACCGTTGTTTGGTTTTACGTATTTAGGGAATCAATATACGTTTAATCGATTACCGATGGGCTTCATTGATTCCCCCGCCGCGTACTCAGCTGTAGTTCGTAAGACCCTAGAATCCTGGACACCTCCTGAAGGTTCCACTTTGATACAGTATGTGGATGATTTGTTGGTGTGCAGTGTTGATGAACAGACTTGTAAAACTGACTCTCTCCATTTGCTTCAGCACTTAGGAGATGCAGGGCACAAAGTGACTTTGAGAAAAATGCAATTTTGTCTTCCACAAGTAACATACCTGGGTTTTCTTCTTTCAGCAGGCAAGAGACTGTTATCCCCTGAAAGAGTTAAGGCTCTCATGGTTCTTCCTCGACCACAAACAAAGACTGCTATGTTATCTTTTCTGGGTATGGTTACTTACTGCAGGCAATGGATACCAGACTGTTCATATTATGATCATATTTTGCGTTCAGTTACAGGTCAGCATGAACCAGAACAAATCCACTGGACACAGGCTCTTGATAAGGCCTACAACACCCTCAAGCAGGCTCTCTGTTCCGCTCCAGCCCTAGGTTTACCCAACTATAACCTACCATTTCACCTGTATTGCACAGAAGGGGGAGGTACAGCAGCAGGGGTCCTTGCTCAGGAACACGGTAATGGGTACAGAGCGGTAGCTTTTTTTTCAAAATTGTTGCCAATGGTGGTACAGGGTATGCCAGCATGCTTAAGAGCTACAGCAGCATGCGCTATGATGGTGGAGGCGGCACAAACATTGGTACTGTCACATTCATTGATATTGCATACATCACATCAAGTCTTGCAAGTGCTAAATAATCTCACTACACAGCACATGACTGCACAGAGAAGGTCAGGCTATGAAACAATTCTTACATCCACTGCAAACCTCACTATCAAATACATTGCACCCACAGGAGGCCCAGCACCTTTATTACATGCATTGATTTCTAAATGTCCTTTAGAACACCCTGATGACCACAATTGCATAGACACTGTACACACAGAGACGTCACCACGTCTTGACTTGCAAACAACTCCACTAGAGGAGGGAGAAGTTGTTTTTGTTGATGGGTCATGTTCTAAACCTGCTGATGGTGTTTATCTTACAGGCTTTGCTGTGGTACAGTTACCTGACACAGTGGTTACTGCTGGTTCTCTGCCTTTTGTGTCAGCCCAAGCAGCTGAATTGGTAGCCCTAGCTCAGGCATGTAGAGCGTTTGCGATGAAAGATGTGACCATTTACACTGATTCCAGGTATGCGTTTGGAGTTGTGCATGATTTTGGAGTGATTTGGCAGAACAGAGGTTTTGTTGCAGCTGATGGTAAGAGTATCTCACATTCTACATTGGTACAGGAACTCTTAGATGCAATTAAATTACCACATAAGCTAGCAATTGTTAAATGTAAAGCCCACAGTACTGACTCCACTGACGTTAGACTTGGCAATGATTTTGCAGACACCATTGCTAAGGAAGCTGCGTTTCGGGGTCCACCGCACCCTGACTATCTCAGCACTAATACACAGGAACAGTTACACATGATAATGATTCCTGCCTTAGCATCTGATGTGGATGTGGCGCACCTACAGTTTGGCGCAACTGAAACTGATTTACAGACTTGGATCTCTGCTGGTCTGACCAAAGGCCAAGATGGCCTGTGGTCAGACGAGGAGGGGAGAGTGGGGATACCACAAATTGCCGCACCTTTGTTTATTAGTCATTTTCATGGTTTTGGCCACATAAGTAAACAACAGACCAACAATCTGATGACATCCAAGTATGTCATTAAAGATCTGTTGCGCATGATTGATAGACAACTGGACAGATGTCTAACTTGTGCCAGAAATAATCCTGGAGGCCTTGTACATGGTAAACTTGAGCATTTACCGCCCCCTGATGGTCCTATGCAGGTATTGCAAATTGATTTCACACACATGCCCACTGCGCGAGGTGGATACAAGTATCTTTTAGTCATTGTTGATCAATTCAGTAAGTGGGTTGAGGCCTTTCCAACCACTCAAGAGAATGCACGTACTGTAGCAAAGATATTGTGCAAGGAAATTATTCCTCGTTTTGGTTGTCCATTACAGATAAACAGTGACAGAGGTACTCCTTTCACTTCACAGATTACACAAATGATTTGTACTATGTTGTCCATTGACTGGAAGTTTCATATTCCTTATCACCCACAGTCATCAGGACAGGTAGAGCGCATGAATAGAACCATTAAAGATAAGTTCAGGAAGGGAACTGGTGGTACATTTACTAATTGGCTTGAACATTTACCTGCAGTATTGGCAGAAATCAGAATGACCCCTAGCACCACTACGGGTTATTCACCTTTTGAAATTCTGATGGGCAGACCTTTTCCAACCCCATGGTGTAAACAAAAAGGTTCTCCTGTGGTAAGGGGAGATATCAATGTTGTAAGGGAAGAATATGTAACTAATCTGATTGAAACATTGAATGGCATCTATGGTGATGTTTCTTCTACTCTCCCTCAACCTACAGGTATCCCGACACACCCGTTCAAACCTGGAGATACTGTCTTGGTGAAACAGCTCCACAAGAATAAGTCGTTGGATCCTCCTTTTGGCCTTCCAACTACAGTGATCGCTGTGACGAGAACCGCTGTCCTCACAGAGGAAGCTCCAGTATGGATCCACACGAACCGGATCAAGAGGGCCCCAGACGACATCAACCCTGGCCGCTCCATGATTCCATCGAGTATCGAATAGTGTGGTACCTCCTGCCAGCAGTGTTCTTCGTATCCGTGATTGTCATCCTGATCCTGATCTTCAATCCTGGTGCGCCCCTGCACAAACTCAGGCCATTCCCTAGTCCTGGTGCGCCCCGGCACAATGATAATAAAAGTGTAATTGACAATGTCACTAATCCCTTATCCATCCCTCTCACCCATGATACCAGAGAGTTGCATATGTCGGCATGGGAAACTGACAATGCTTTTGTTAAAGCTGCCACGAACTTATACAAAGTGACTAATCAGACTGATTCTTGTTGGGTTTGTGGCTATGTGCCTCATGGGGAGAAATTGGGTTATCCATTTGTGGGTTTTCCTATTACCACACACAATCTCACACAAATGATAAATGAGGATACTATGTGGAATTTTACACCAATAGTTAACACTGATAAAGGTTTTGAAAAGGATAGAGTTCACTTAGTTAATTGCGTAAATCATGGTGTTATTATTTCCCATAATCTTAATGGTACTATTTTTCACCCCAGTACACTTAGTCAGATGCCTATTACAGTTGCCTTAATCTACAATGCAGCTACACCAGTTAATGCTACACTGTCAAATATATGGGATGGGTCTTATCTTTCTTTTGAGTATATTCGTAATTTTACTGCTAAGTACACTGAACCACACAACACAATTCGTAATTGGTTTTGGCGTAACAACAGAAATATAGGTAAACAGACAGGTGCTTCTCCAGAAGCTAAGAGGAAAAGATTTCCCTCCTGTCCTCCAGGTATTAAGTTACCCTATGGTTATTATTGGCTTTGTGAAAGATGGGCAGTTAAAATTATACCATGTAGCCATCTCTCACCTTGTTATTTGGGTTATATATTCCCAGCATTAAGTATTCATGACACACTCCCTAATGCTAAACTGCGAACACGTAGAGCTTCTGGTTTAACAGTTAAGACTAGTAAGGCCGAGATAGCTACTGCATCTTGGTTTCCTACTGCAGCTGTCATGCGATTATATTATAAGCTTAATTTGTTTGCCACACTGGTAGATGCAGCTTTTAATGCTACTGCAGACGCCATAGAGTCCTTGACTATGCGACAAGAGCAGATCGCTCAGACTGCTCTCCAGAATCGTATAGCTTTAGATTATTTGCTAGCCGCAGAAGGAGGAGTATGTAAGCGCATAGGTTCTTCTTGCTGTGTTTTTATCTGGAACAACACTGGTAGAATACACCATGATCTTGATACTTTGCATGACATTCAATCACAAATACGTAAGCAGCCAACAGGTCTCTTTGATGGTATAGATTGGACCTTTGGTCTGAGTTCCTGGCTAGGAGCTCTTGGTATGAAAATTTTAATGGGTTTTGCATTTCTTCTTTTTCTGTTTCTTGCTTTCTTTTTCATATATAAGCTTACTGTGTGTTTGATTAATAAGCTTACCAGTACTCATGCTAGCCCTCACCATTCTTTTTTCCATAATGTCACCGCTCAGCCATCTCGCTATAAGGTTCTTTATATTCGTTAAGTTGTTTTAGTTTTTATGTTATTCTGTTAGAATAAAAGGATGGTATGTTAGGGGTAATATGAACCTGACGGCAGCCATCTTGTTCCTCGCAGCCATCTTGTTCCTCGCAGCCATTTTGTAATAATTAGAATTTATTATAGCAGTTATTATGTAGTGAGAAATATGCTGATGTTAGTAAAATTGTATTAGTATTATTGGCCTTGTAGAAGGTTCCTGGCAAGGCGCCTGGAAGTCTGTTATCTAGGTAAGATGGCCAAACGACCTTGCTTTAGGCTGAAATATGCGCACAAATATATTTTTGTTACTGTTATAAGAAACACTCCTTCATACTCCTCTTTTTCTCATGTATTTTGTAAGCTTCTTTTGTTCATGAAATATGGTATGAGATGACGTGGTTCAAACGTGTCATCCCCTTAACCCTATATGCTGTTAGTAAAGTCTATAAGAAATGCTTGCACTGTTCAATAAAGATGAATAGCTTTAGATCATATTACTGCGTGGTCTGAATCTGTTCAGGGAGCTCCTTATCAGATAAATCTGCATCTGCCTCTCGTGGTACCGTAGGCCCCAGGCTTTGGCCTGCGCTGACACCCCCCCCGTGGGATTATACACCTTACACGGGGTATAGCAGTGTTAAACCACTGTCAGAACAGCTTGTATGCTGTAAAAATTACTTTCTCCCACTTAAGCAGTCGACTCATTACAAAGCATTCTACTACAAGCGGCATTGGGCTCCAAAATAAAAGGTCCCACATGTTTTCATAATGGAGCCTGAATTAAAACTAATGGAGGAAGATATCTGCACCTTGCTAGAGGAGCATTTCTCGCAGCTGATTAAGCTAGTGTAGCACTGTTTTTCCGGCAAAAATCAACTGCGGCAAAAATCAACTACACGTGATCCGGGACCTGATAGTAATTTAGAGAAGACTCTAAGCCCTTACAATGACGATGCGGCTGTCGCTGCAGAGGCGGCTACAGGCGGCCCGCACAGCACTACGATTACAGTGGAGGATCCGTCGAACACAGTGACCGCGAGTCTGGTAAGCGGCAAGGGGGCTCTGGAAGTTGATATTGCTCCCCAGGCAAACCCCAACAGCATGGTGAACATTTCAATGTCCATACCTGAGCGTTGCGACAGGATCAGCTTTTGTGGGGTTGAGATCGTACCCTGCAGAGGGCCTCAGGCTGCAGCAAAGAGACTTCATAGACCAGGGTTGTACTTCTCACTAGGGTCAGCGACTTGCTTCAAACCCTCACTCCTAACTACTCTGCCATCACCTATCAAGTCAGGACTGTGCCACGAGAGCGAGCAGTTAGAGATGCCTCTTGAAGTTGCAAAAGCTGGCGTTGGGTAAGATAGTACCTTTTCTGTGTCCCTAAAAACTCTTACAAGTGCCCATGAAGAGTTAATAGGATGCCTCCCTATTTGAAGGAACTTTTAATGAGGACCTTGGGGTCTGAAGAACTAAGTTCACTATTGATCTTTAGATCTAACGTTTAAGATGACTGACACCTATTAAGCAATCTTTATTGTTCTAATTAGCCTGCTTGATCAGATGGCAAAGAGCATCAATTTTATAGCTTTATTTTTGCCCTATTTTCAGTTTTATTGTACATATACTAAACCCTGCAGACAATCTGCAGGCCTGAGAGACCTTCAGCGAACAGAACTGACTATAATGTACTGGGAGTACCGCAATAGGGGGCTTTTGCTCACACAAGCTCTAGTCATACAGTTATTTGCAATTCCAAATAAGGGCCTGCTATATAATGTTTCTATTAAGAGGCCTGCACCCTGGTTGTCCATTACCATGCACTACGTTAGAGTTGAAAGGGGGTATATTACGCAATGATTGTTGGTTTTTAAGGGACTATATCCTATACCTCTAATTGTTTGTTTAGTACCTGTTATACTTATTTATGATGCCTTTATCCTTTTTGCCAGTGAACTGACGGGGACAACTAAAAGTCCCTTAACTTTCTGGACACAGACCTTTATAAACTCCACTTTGGTTATGCCCCTATAAATGCTGCTCCTATGAGGAATCCTAAGGTTATTTCCTGCTCCCAGTTAAAGGGACAGTTTACTCAAAAATTTTCTCCCCTTTAATTTGTTCCCAATGATCCACTTTACCTGCTGGAGTGTATTAAATTGTTTACAAGTAGCTCCTTTACCCTTATATTGGCATTTGAAATTGTTGATTTAGCATGTGGTATCCCCACCTATTCTGAAAGTTTGTGGCCGCGCGTACCAGCTATAGATAAGCTTTGTAAACACAGCCAGCAGAAGAAATTACACTCCCAGTGTGATAAAGCAGAGATAAGGTAATAAAATGTTGATTTTCCATTGTTCTCTCAAAGTATTGGTGATTGTTTTAAGGACAGATATAAGATAAAGAAGCAGGTATATGTGCACAATGTGATACAGTAATGAGATCTGATTATACCTACAAGCTCAACCCATTTTATTAGGCTGTGGCTTCAAAACACAAAATCAGAGCTTTAATATTCACAAATAAGCCTTAAAAAGCTAATTTTCATACATTTTTTACTCTGCAGTTGGTAAAAAAAGCAATTGTAAACACATTAAGGGAAAAACTATTTTACAGTATACTGTCCCTTTAACAGTGCACAGACCATTTACCTCCTTCCAGCAATAATTAAGTGCCAATTATATGATGTCGGCTCCTTATCACTATACACTTTTATATTTGTTTTACTTACTTCCCCCTCGAAATTCCCCTATTGTGTAACAAGCTCTCTCCTCAGAGGTCCAAGAGAGGCCTCTATTTGCCTTTGGGGGAAAACTACTCGTTAAAACCAACATATTCTTTGGGGACATATATTGATAATACTGGGCCCAAAAGTGGTCCTCTTTTTTATTTTTTATTTTCTATCCCTTTGGCCCCCCGTCTTAAACATATTGAATGATCTACAGTCCAAAAGTGGCTGTTTTGTCTCTAAAAGGGGGAAATTATTACTTGTTATCTAGACCTTCTATATAAAGGGACTAATGTATAGTATAAAATGGGGTTTCTTACCTATGTTCATATCTGTTATTATGTACACGAGTACTGAGTGTTCCTTAGATTAGTATGACACATTTTCTCGCTGTGCTGGTGTATATAGCATTGTAAGACATTCTTTATATTCATGTATGTGATAATTAACCTCAATAAAAATCTTATTATAAAAAAAAAAAATATGTTAATAGGTTAAAAGGAAGAACATAATAAAATGATTAGATTTTATTCATGTGCCTTTGGTTCTTCTGAGTCCAAGATTTGTTCTGCATCTTCTTGGTTGCTAAAAGTAAAAGTTGTAGTTCCTGTAAAAAAAATCAATTTTGCCGGGTACATCAATGAGAATTATATATTTTTTTCTATCAATTTAGAACAGACTGGAGAGAATTGTTTTCGTTTCCTAGCCACTTCAGCTGTAAAGTCTTGAAATAGCAAGATCTTGCTGTTTTGGAACTGAAGGACCTCTAGCTTTCTATATGTTCTCAAGATTTCCATCTTGAATTGGAAATAAAGATATTTTATTAGAACCACTCTTGGCTTTCCTCCATTTCTGAGATCATCTTTCTTTATGCCCAAGCGGTGTGCTCTTTCTGCTTTGAATTGACCTTCCAGACCCACTAATTGTGGTCAAATAATTTGAGCAAATTCCAGAAGCTTTTCAGATTTAAGCGATTCTGACAGACATATTATTCTTAGATTGTTAAAATGGTAGCGATTTTCTAGCTCTTCTACTTTAGCTGAGGGTAATTTATTCTCTTCAACAACTTTCTCTATTTTATCTGCCATCTGTTTTTGCAGGTCTTCTGTGTCAGAGATTCTCTGCTCCATCTCTGATATCCTTGATGTTATTTGTCTCAAGTCCTGTATTACACATTCAAGTCCAGATTGAATTGTATCTATCTTTCCTGATAGGTTTGTAAATTGGAGGGTGATAGAATGAGAATCTGTTTGTTCCAATATGGAATTCTCTATAGAAATGTCCCCTGCTTGCGAGTGCCAAGCTGAGTTTTTCTTTTTTTCAGCACTTCTCGCTTTGGGTGGCATGCTGATTAGTATGGTGTATCTTTCCATCTGAGTCAGAAAAGTAGATGGCTCAGGGCAGGCTATCGCCACAGCAGTTAGCAATTTCACGTACACACAGCTCTTTCCATGCTTATTATGAATTTACCTTTAATTAAGGCTTTATATCAGTCTGGGATTTGGTCTTTCTTCTCAATTGACATATTCATTCAAAGAAACAGTAGCAGTATAGGATATCAGAAGGCACTACAAGCCTGTATATTCAATTCATGAATATATGTTACAGATAACACATTTTGTCTCTACTTTCAATTGTATATACAATACAATAGTGACAGTTATTGCCTTTCACCAATATTATTGTCATCAATAATTTAACAAGCAGAGATTTATTCTGTCATAAATGAACCACATTTATCAACTCTAAATCATTTAAGTAATGAAACAGTAACAGCTTCGTAGTGATACTATTCACTTTTCAAGGTGATCTATTTGGTCATCTGATACTCATTCGACCCTCTAGGTGATTATACTGCCACACACCAGTCAATATTTTGGACCTATAAAGTGTAGCACCAATAGTTCTGTGTGTGTGTTTTTAATTTATTGCTTTCCTTATTTTAACATAAATTCTATTAAAAGTTAAATTTTATATCAATCATTCCCATCCTCCTATCTTTGGTTCAAGATTGGACAATTATCACATGTTGTGATCACAGCTAGTGATCTCATTCTAGAATACATTAATTTGTAAACTTTCTGAGTGCTATATGTGTATACTCGGATAGGAGGCTTTTCTGCCCCCTAGAATTTTTCCCATAGTTTGCTTGATACACAGCACCATTCAGCTCCATTTATATTTCAATCATCATATTTATTTATCGAATCTGAGCTATAGGAAGTTCCATTTAATTTACTAGTAGTGCCATTGGATCCTTTTTTTCTTTTCTGTATATTTAAGTATATCCATTTCACTTTACAGAGTATGTCAGAGTTCAGTATATAAAATGACCCACAAGTTTCTCTCCCCTCACACTACAGCGTGAGAGGGAGATGTGATACCTTCATTTTTCTCCTGCAATTTGTACTGCTCAAGATAAGGTGATCTCCTTCTATAAAGTAGTTCCATGGGTATTATGTCCTTTTGGAGTCACTGCAGTTGTAACATTTCACAAGTACTCTGTCTGTTGGAGTACCTCAAGGCTCTGTTCTGGGCCCTCTACTCTTCTCTATCTATACTTCCTCACTGGGTAAACTTATCAGTAACTATGGCTTCAACTATCACCTCTATGCTGATGATACTCAGATACACCTATCCACCCCTGCACTCTCTTCTTCTGTCCTTTCTCACATCAGTGATACAAACAGTATGAGGGGATAACACTTCTAAAACTCAAAAATGGCTACACCTAAAAAAATACAACCTTCCTGAAGATGTAAATATAATAATGATAATGATAACAAACAGTATAGGTGAGCGCTAAATAAATAGCAAATTGAGATGAGTTATTTAAAGAGAATAAAAGTTACATTCAGATATATGCGACACGTTAAATAACATTTACTATATATAATAAAAAGTAAACACTTTATTGTGTAGAAAAACAAAGTACCTTGTAAGGTGAAAATGATGTAAAACAAAATGTTAACAACAATGTGCAAACAAACGGCTAGATTACGAGTTGTGCGTTAGGGTAAAAAGAGGTCCTAACGCTGCTTTTTTACTACGGCTGCTATTACGAGTCTTGAAGGTTTAGGGTCACCGCACACTTCTTTGGCCTTACCGCAAAACGACTTACGTAAACTTCATAAAGTCTTTTTTCTATGGGACTTCCATAGCGCCGGTATTACGGGTCTGTCCTGGGAGGCCAAAAAGTGAGCGGTACACCCTACCCTGTCAAGAGTCCTAAAGCATTTAAAAGTCAGTAGTTAAGAGTTTTATGGTACAACGCCGTAACATAAAACTCATAACTAAAGTGCTAAAAAGTACACTAACACGCATAAACTACCTATTAACCCCTAAACCGAGGCCCTCCCGCATCGCAAACACTATAATAAAAATTTGAACCCCTAATCTGCCGCTCCGGACACCGCCGCCACATACATTATATGTATTAACCCCTAATCTGCTGCCCCCAACATCGCTGACACCTACATACTATTTATTAACCCCTAATCTGCCGCCCCCAATGTCGCCACAACCTACCTACATTTATTAACCCCAAATCTGCTGCCCCCAACGTCGCCGCCACTATATTAAAGTTATTAACTCCTAAACCTAAGTCTAACCCTAACACCCCCTAACTTAAATATAATTACAATAAATCTAAATAAAATTACTAGGTAATTGTATTTAATTTAGTTAATTTATTTAATTGTAGTGTAGTGTTCGGTGTTATTGTAATTTAGGTTAGGTTTTATTTTACAGGTAAATTTGTATTTATTTTAGCTAGGTAGTTATTAAATAGTTAATAACTATTTAATAACTATGCTACCTAGTTAAAATAAATACAAACTTGCCTGTAAACTAAAAATAAACCCTAAGCTAGATACAATGTAACTATTAGTTATATTGTAGCTAGTTTAGGGCTTATTTTATAGGTAAGTATTTAGTAGGAATAATTTAGTTAATGATAGTAATTTTCTTTAGATTTATTGTAATTATATTTAAGTTAGGGGGTGTTAGGGTTAGGGTTATATTTAGGTTTAGGGGTTAATATGTTTATTATAGTGGCGGCGATGTTGGGGCGGCAGATTAGGGATTAATAAATAGTATGTAGGTGTCGGCGATGTTGGGGGCAGCAGAGTAGGGGTTCAAAAGTATAATGTAGGTGGCGGCGGTGTCCGGAGCGGCAGATTAGGGGTTAATAATTATAATGTAGGTGTCGGCGATGTCAGGGGCGGCAGATTAGGGGTTAATAAGTGTAAGATTAGGGATGTTTAGACTCGGGGTTCATGTTAGGGTGTTAGGTGTAAACATAAAATGTGTTTCCCCATAGGAATCAATGGGGCTGCGTTAAGGAGTTTTACGCTGCTTTTTTGCAGGTTTTAGACTTTTTTTCAGCCGGCTCTCCCCGTTGATTCCTATGGGGAAATCGTGCACGAGCAGGTACGACCAGCTCACCGCTGACTTAAGCAGCGCTGGTATTGGAGTGCGGTAATGAGCAAAATTTTGCTCAACGCTCACTTCTTGTCTTTTAACGACGGGTTTCTGAAAACTCGTAATACCAGCACTGTAGGTAAGTGAGCAGTGAGACAAAACTGCTCGTTAGCACCGCATAGCCTCTAACGCAAAACTTGTAATCTAGGCCATAGTTTGACACTTAACATAAAACATTGACAAAATAATAAAGGACCATGAGATAATAAGGTGCACCTCCTGGTGCTATTAGGGTAATAGCCTCATAAATGTCTCCACATAGGGTGACAATAATTGAAAAGTACCTTAATAGCACAAGGAGCCCAAGTGTTCCGTTGGGTAGATACAAGCGGTTTAGCAAACAAACACCGCCAGCATGTGTGGAGAGGCTGGAAAAAAGGGCCAAGATGGTTCTGAGTCACGTGACTGGGTTAACAATACATGATTGGATAGTGATCATGAGTTGTGTGCTTCAATCCAAAGCGTAGGATAGGTGAAAAGAAAAACAGCTAAGTCTGCTCACAATCCAAATCTTGCACAACATATCACAAAGGGGGGCTTGCCAATGTGAATAAAATAACAGTGAACTCTCTACCGATGATCTTGATAAAGGCCATCTGGGCTGAAACCGGTAGAGAGTTCACTATTATTTTATTCACATTAGCAAGCCCCCCTTTGTGATATGTTGTGCTTTAGGCATTGCTTAGCCTTTTTGTACATTTTATTTGCACTGTATTAATGAGTCCTCAGCACAGATGATGCTACATCAGTGACTGACAGGATCTCGCAGTACTACACTATTTAACAGACACTGTCTGTTGGAAACTCCACATTGATATATACAGACGCTTTCTGTTGGAAGCCTCCACATCGATATATACAGACGCTGTCTATCTAATACGCACAGAAGCTGTCTTTAGGAAACCCAGCAAACCCAACATATACAGACACTGTCTGTTGGAAATCCAGCATATACAGACGTTGTCTGTTGGAAAACCCAGCATATACAGATGCTGTCTGTTGGAAATCCTGTCTTTGGATTGAAGCACACAACTCATGATCACTGTCCAATCACATATTGTTAACCCGATCACGTGACTCTGAACCATCTTGGCCCTTTTTTCCAGCCTCTCCACACATGCTAGCGGTGTTTGTTTGCTAAACCGCTTGTATCTACCCAACGGAACACTTGGTCTCCTTGTTCTATTAAGGTACTTTTCAATTATTGTCACCCTATGTGGAGACATTTATGAGGCTATTACTAGTGATGTCGCGAACTGCCATTGAATTCAATAAGCAGGTGAACTTTAAAACCTACAAAGACTCTTTCTGGCCACAATAGTGATGGAAAAGTTGTTTCAAGTGGACTAACACCGGGACTGTGGCATGCTGGAGGGGGATCCCTGGCAAAACTCCCATGTAAAATTACATAGTTTATGCAGAGTCTGCTTTTAACCCATAAAGGGCCTAAATCACCTAACATTCCCAAATTGTTTGCAATAACGTGCTTTAAAACATCAGTAATGATGTCGTATCTATCAGGTAGTGTAAGGGTTACGGCCACATCACAGTGACAGAGCAAACTCCAAGTGTAACGCACCGCAATCAACCGCAAACAGTCCACTTGCAGAACCACGAGATAGGTAGATTTGATAGATAGGTAGATAGATACATAGATTACATAGCTCAATCGATGCAATATACATACGATCGATACACTGTACATAGCTCAATAGATGCAATATACATTTGATAGATACGAATTACATTGATCAATAGATGCAATATACATTTGATAGATACGAATGTTATCGAATCAAAGATGCAATATACATTTTATAGATACGAATGACATCAACCAAAATATGTAATATACATTTTATAGATACGAATTACATCGATCAAAAGATGCAATGTACATTTGATCGATACGTTTGTTAGTTCGATCGATTTGATATATAAATAAATGGATTTGAAATATATATAATTTCCCTGACAGAGTATAACAATAAGACATGTGGTCTGTGACCTGTGGTGTGTAAAGTAGTACTATTCTTAACATTTTACTACAACCTGTTACTACCCCAATCGGTTGAGGTCTATATGGCCTTCATTTTTGGAACCGGGAGATGCAAAAATTTTAATTTTTAATTATTAAGAATACTGTGACAACAAATATGATTGGTGTAAATATTTTTCAAGTAGGCCTGGCACACAGGCTGCCAGGCAGGAGTAAAATGCAATTCAATGGCACTAGGAGAGACTGAATATTTGCAGTCCAAAAAAATATGATTTTTATTTTTTTATATACTGTTACAAGAATTATGATTGGTTCCACTAATTGGCTAGTTGGGCCTGGAAAACACGCTGGCAGGCAGGAGGAAAGTGCAATTCAATGGCACGAGCAAACTGATGAATCACAAGAGATCAATTTGGAATTTTAAAGATTAACAATACTTTTACAACAACTAGGATTGGTGGCACTAATTGGCTAGTTTGTGCCTGGCACACAGGCTGCCAGGCAGGAGGAAACTGCAATTCAATGGCACTAGTAGACTGAATATTTGCAGTCCAAAAAATTATGATTTTTAATTTTTTTGATACTGTAACAAGAATTATGATTGGTGCCACTAATTGGCTAGTTGGGCCTGGCACACAGGCTGGCAGATATGAGTCGTGGATGGTAGGTAGGGCAGCAATTTAACACAGTATGCTGTGTAAGTGACAAAAACACAGGCCTGATAGAAAATTAAGTTAGATTACACTAGCAAAATATTTTAAAATTTTAGATTTTAATATTAAAATTATGTTAAGAAGTGCAATGCACATATGAGTGGTCGCACTGGCTGGCTGCTACGTAGGGCAGCAATTAACAACAGTATGCTGTGTAAGTCAGATAGACAGTTAGACACAGGCCTGATAGAAAATAAAATTAGATTACACTAGCATAATGATTTAAAGACTTTTTTTGGGAATTTAAAGAAAAAGGTTAAGCACATACATGAGTCGTGGCTGATAGCCTTGGAAGGGCAGCTATTAAAAACAGTAGGCTCTGTAAGTCACATACACACACGCCTGATAGAAAATACTACTAGATAGATTACACTAGAAAAATGATTTAAATTATTTTTTGGGGGGGGAAATTAAAAAAAGGTTAAACACATATGAGTCGTGGCTCATAGACTAGGGAGGGCAGCAAGTAAACACAGTAGGCTCTGTATGTCAGCAAAACACACAGGCCTGATAGAAAATGATATTAGATTACACTATCAAAAAAATTTAAACTTTTTTTTTTATATAAATTAAGGTGAAGATATGAGTGGTGGCTGCCTGGCACAGACCAATTAACCAAAAGACTGAAAAAAAATGAGGTATATTAATGCTGAGTGAGCCTGGCAGACACAGGCCTGATAGAAAACGTAATTAGATTACACTAGCAAAAATTTTTTTTTTTTTTTTTTAAATTTAAAATTATGTTATAAACGGATAGTAACACTGGTGGCTGGCACAGAGCAATGAACCAGAGTATATGCTGTGTGACACAGGCCTGATAGAAAATGAAAAAAAATTACACTAGCAAAATAATTAAAATTTTTGGTTAGTTAAATTTAAACTAATGTTGTTAGGGAGATATCAGTGGTGGCAGTAATCACATATGCTGTGAGCCTTAAACACACAGGCTGAAAGCCAGGCAAATGCTAATAAAAATACGGGAAAAAATATAGCCCTAAAAAGGGCTTTTTGGGGTGCTGTCCTTGCAGCAGAGATGAGTGGAGTCCTTCTGGACTGTAGTGGACACTAAATACACTAGCTATGTATTTCCTATTAATGTCAGGAGCAAAAACACAACACGTCCTCTCATTAAGAAAGCAAGGTCGTTATGAGTCTAAAATGGCGGATTCCGAGTAGCTGGGAGGGTCTGTGAGGGAGTGTCTGATGTTGAATGGCTCTAATGTGTCAGACGGCTGTGACATACAGGGTCAAAGTTTCCTCAATGATGACACATGGGGCGGATCGAACATCGCCATGTGTTCGCCCGCAGCAGCGAACGCGAACAAGCTATGTTCGCTGGGAACCGTTCGCGGGCGAACAGTTCAGGACATCACTAGCTATTACCCTAATAGCATCACAAGGTGCACCTTATTATCTCATGGTCCTATATTATTTTGTCAATGTTTTATGTTAAGTGTCAAACTATGTTTGCACATTGTTTTAAACATTTTGTTTTACATCATTTTCACCTTACAAAGTACATTGTTTTTATGATATTTGTTTTTCTACACAATAAAGTGTTTACTTTTTATTATATATAGTAAATGTTATTTAACGTGTTGCATATATCTGAATGTGACTTTTATTCTCTTTAAATAACTCATCTCAATTTGCTATTTATTTAGCGCTTACCTATACTGTTTGTTATCTTTCTCACATTAGTATCTGCTTATCTGGCATTTCTTCTTGAGTGGCCTCTCACCACCTAAAAATCAACATGTCCAAGACTGAGCTCCTTCTAATCCCCCCCCCCTCTAATTTTACCCTGGTTTCTAACTCCCCAATCACTGTTGGTGACACCACTATCTCCCCATCACCCCAAGTCTGCTGCTTAGGAGTTTCGCTTTACTCCAATCTGTCCTTCATACCCCACATCGAATAGCTCTCTTCATTCTGTCGCAACCACCTACGCAATATCTCCAAAATGTGTCAGTTTCTGAGTGCTGAAACTACTAAATACAAACTTGCCTGTAAACTAAAAATAAACCCTAAGCTAGATACAATGTAACTATTAGATATATTGTAGCTAGTTTAGGGCTTATTTTATAGGTAAGTATTTAGTAGGAATAATTTAGTTAATGATAGTAATTTTCTTTAGATTTATTGTAATTATATTTAAGTTAGGGGGTGTTAGGGTTAGGGTTATATTTAGGTTTAGGGGTTAATATGTTTATTATAGTGGCGGCGACGTTGGGGCGGCAGATTAGGGATTAATAAATAGTATGTAGGTGTCGGCGATGTTGGGGGCAGCAGAGTAGGGGTTCAAAAGTATAATGTAGGTGGCGGCGGTGTCCGGAGCGGCAGATTAGGGGTTAATAATTATAATGTAGGTGTCGGCGATGTCAGGGGCGGCAGATTAGGGGTTAATAAGTGTAAGATTAGGGATGTTTAGACTCGGGGTTCATGTTAGGGTGTTAGGTGTAAACATAAAATGTGTTTCCCCATAGGAATCAATGGGGCTGCGTTAAGGAGTTTTACGCTGCTTTTTTGCAGGTTTTAGACTTTTTTTCAGCCGGCTCTCCCCGTTGATTCCTATGGGGAAATCGTGCACGAGCAGGTACGACCAGCTCACCGCTGACTTAAGCAGCGCTGGTATTGGAGTGCGGTAATGAGCAAAATTTTGCTCAACGCTCACTTCTTGTCTTTTAACGACGGGTTTCTGAAAACTCGTAATACCAGCACTGTAGGTAAGTGAGCAGTGAGACAAAACTGCTCGTTAGCACCGCATAGCCTCTAACGCAAAACTTGTAATCTAGGCCATAGTTTGACACTTAACATAAAACATTGACAAAATAATAAAGGACCATGAGATAATAAGGTGCACCTCCTGGTGCTATTAGGGTAATAGCCTCATAAATGTCTCCACATAGGGTGACAATAATTGAAAAGTACCTTAATAGCACAAGGAGCCCAAGTGTTCCGTTGGGTAGATACAAGCGGTTTAGCAAACAAACACCGCCAGCATGTGTGGAGAGGCTGGAAAAAAGGGCCAAGATGGTTCTGAGTCACGGGACTGGGTTAACAATACATGATTGGATAGTGATCATGAGTTGTGTGCTTCAATCCAAAGCGTAGGATAGGTGAAAAGAAAAACAGCTAAGTCTGCTCACAATCCAAATCTTGCACAACATATCACAAAGGGGGGCTTGCCAATGTGAATAAAATAACAGTGAACTCTCTACCGATGATCTTGATAAAGGCCATCTGGGCTGAAACCGGTAGAGAGTTCACTATTATTTTATTCACATTAGCAAGCCCCCCTTTGTGATATGTTGTGCTTTAGGCATTGCTTAGCCTTTTTGTACATTTTATTTGCACTGTATTAATGAGTCCTCAGCACAGATGATGCTACATCAGTGACTGACAGGATCTCGCAGTACTACACTATTTAACAGACACTGTCTGTTGGAAACTCCACATTGATATATACAGACGCTTTCTGTTGGAAGCCTCCACATCGATATATACAGACGCTGTCTATCTAATACGCACAGAAGCTGTCTTTAGGAAACCCAGCAAACCCAACATATACAGACACTGTCTGTTGGAAATCCAGCATATACAGACGTTGTCTGTTGGAAAACCCAGCATATACAGATGCTGTCTGTTGGAAATCCTGTCTTTGGATTGAAGCACACAACTCATGATCACTGTCCAATCACATATTGTTAACCCGGTCACGTGACTCTGAACCATCTTGGCCCTTTTTTCCAGCCTCTCCACACATGCTAGCGGTGTTTGTTTGCTAAACCGCTTGTATCTACCCAACGGAACACTTGGTCTCCTTGTTCTATTAAGGTACTTTTCAATTATTGTCACCCTATGTGGAGACATTTATGAGGCTATTACTAGTGATGTCGCGAACTGCCATTGAATTCAATAAGCAGGTGAACTTTAAAACCTACAAGGACTCTTTCTGGCCACAATAGTGATGGAAAAGTTGTTTCAAGTGGACTAACACCGGGACTGTGGCATGCTGGAGGGGGATCCCTGGCAAAACTCCCATGTAAAATTACATAGTTTATGCAGAGTCTGCTTTTAACCCATAAAGGGCCTAAATCACCTAACATTCCCAAATTGTTTGCAATAACGTGCTTTAAAACATCAGTAATGATGTCGTATCTATCAGGTAGTGTAAGGGTTACGGCCACATCACAGTGACAGAGCAAACTCCAAGTGTAACGCACCGCAATCAACCGCAAACAGTCCACTTGCAGAACCACGAGATAGGTAGATTTGATAGATAGGTAGATAGATACATAGATTACATAGCTCAATCGATGCAATATACATACGATCGATACACTGTACATAGCTCAATAGATGCAATATACATTTGATAGATACGAATTACATTGATCAATAGATGCAATATACATTTGATAGATACGAATGTTATCGAATCAAAGATGCAATATACATTTTATAGATACGAATGACATCAACCAAAATATGTAATATACATTTTATAGATACGAATTACATCGATCAAAAGATGCAATGTACATTTGATCGATACGTTTGTTAGTTCGATCGATTTGATATATAAATAAATGGATTTGAAATATATATAATTTCCCTGACAGAGTATAACAATAAGACATGTGGTCTGTGACCTGTGGTGTGTAAAGTAGTACTATTCTTAACATTTTACTACAACCTGTTACTACCCCAATCGGTTGAGGTCTATATGGCCTTCATTTTTGGAACCGGGAGATGCAAAAATTTTAATTTTTAATTATTAAGAATACTGTGACAACAAATATGATTGGTGTAAATATTTTTCAAGTAGGCCTGGCACACAGGCTGCCAGGCAGGAGTAAAATGCAATTCAATGGCACTAGGAGAGACTGAATATTTGCAGTCCAAAAAAATATGATTTTTATTTTTTTATATACTGTTACAAGAATTATGATTGGTTCCACTAATTGGCTAGTTGGGCCTGGAAAACACGCTGGCAGGCAGGAGGAAAGTGCAATTCAATGGCACGAGCAAACTGATGAATCACAAGAGATCAATTTGGAATTTTAAAGATTAACAATACTTTTACAACAACTAGGATTGGTGGCACTAATTGGCTAGTTTGTGCCTGGCACACAGGCTGCCAGGCAGGAGGAAACTGCAATTCAATGGCACTAGTAGACTGAATATTTGCAGTCCAAAAAATTATGATTTTTAATTTTTTTGATACTGTAACAAGAATTATGATTGGTGCCACTAATTGGCTAGTTGGGCCTGGCACACAGGCTGGCAGATATGAGTCGTGGATGGTAGGTAGGGCAGCAATTTAACACAGTATGCTGTGTAAGTGACAAAAACACAGGCCTGATAGAAAATTAAGTTAGATTACACTAGCAAAATATTTTAAAATTTTAGATTTTAATATTAAAATTATGTTAAGAAGTGCAATGCACATATGAGTGGTCGCACTGGCTGGCTGCTACGTAGGGCAGCAATTAACAACAGTATGCTGTGTAAGTCAGATAGACAGTTAGACACAGGCCTGATAGAAAATAAAATTAGATTACACTAGCATAATGATTTAAAGACTTTTTTTGGGAATTTAAAGAAAAAGGTTAAGCACATACATGAGTCGTGGCTGATAGCCTTGGAAGGGCAGCTATTAAAAACAGTAGGCTCTGTAAGTCACATACACACACGCCTGATAGAAAATACTATTAGATAGATTACACTAGAAAAATGATTTAAATTATTTTTTTGGGGGGGAAATTAAAAAAAGGTTAAACACATATGAGTCGTGGCTCATAGACTAGGGAGGGCAGCAAGTAAACACAGTAGGCTCTGTATGTCAGCAAAACACACAGGCCTGATAGAAAATGATATTAGATTACACTATCAAAAAAATTTAAACTTTTTTTTTTATATATTTAAATTAAGGTGAAGATATGAGTGGTGGCTGCCTGGCACAGACCAATTAACCAAAAGACTGAAAAAAAATGAGGTATATTAATGCTGAGTGAGCCTGGCAGACACAGGCCTGATAGAAAACGTAATTAGATTACACTAGCAAAAAATTTTTTATTTTTTTTTAAATTTAAAATTATGTTATAAACGGATAGTAACACTGGTGGCTGGCACAGAGCAATGAACCAGAGTATATGCTGTGTGACACAGGCCTGATAGAAAATGAAAAAAAATTACACTAGCAAAATAATTAAAATTTTTGGTTAGTTAAATTTAAACTAATGTTGTTAGGGAGATATCAGTGGTGGCAGTAATCACAGCATATGCTGTGAGCCTTAAACACACAGGCTGAAAGCCAGGCAAATGCTAATAAAAATACGGGAAAAAATATAGCCCTAAAAAGGGCTTTTTGGGGTGCTGTCCTTGCAGCAGAGATGAGTGGAGTCCTTCTGGACTGTAGTGGACACTAAATACACTAGCTATGTATTTCCTATTAATGTCAGGAGCAAAAACACAACACGTCCTCTCATTAAGAAAGCAAGGTCGTTATGAGTCTAAAATGGCGGATTCCGAGTAGCTGGGAGGGTCTGTGAGGGAGTGTCTGATGTTGAATGGCTCTAATGTGTCAGACGGCTGTGACATACAGGGTCAAAGTTTCCTCAATGATGACACATGGGGCGGATCGAACATCGCCATGTGTTCGCCCGCAGCAGCGAACGCGAACAAGCTATGTTCGCTGGGAACCGTTCGCGGGCGAACAGTTCAGGACATCACTAGCTATTACCCTAATAGCATCACAAGGTGCACCTTATTATCTCATGGTCCTATATTATTTTGTCAATGTTTTATGTTAAGTGTCAAACTATGTTTGCACATTGTTTTAAACATTTTGTTTTACATCATTTTCACCTTACAAGGTACATTGTTTTTATGATATTTGTTTTTCTACACAATAAAGTGTTTACTTTTTATTATATATAGTAAATGTTATTTAACGTGTCGCATATATCTGAATGTGACTTTTATTCTCTTTAAATAACTCATCTCAATTTGCTATTTATTTAGCGCTTACCTATACTGTTTGTTATCTTTCTCACATTAGTATCTGCTTATCTGGCATTTCTTCTTGAATGGCCTCTCACCACCTAAAAATCAACATGTCCAAGACTGAGCTCCTTCTAATCCCCCCCCCCCTCTAATTTTACCCTGGTTTCTAACTTCCCAATCACTGTTGGTGACACCACTATCTCCCCATCACCCCAAGTCTGCTGCTTAGGAGTTACGCTTTACTCCAATCTGTCCTTCATACCCCACATCGAATAGCTCTCTTCATTCTGTCGCAACCACCTACGCAATATCTCCAAAATGTGTCAGTTTCTGAGTGCTGAAACTACTAAACAGCTAATCCACTCCCTGGTAATTCCCCGACTTGACTACTGTAATAACCTACTAACTGGCCTCCCTCTCTCCCGCCTCTTTAATCCATCCTAAATGCCTCTGCTCTGCTAGGCTAATCCACCTCTCTCGACGCTCTGTATCTGCTGCACCTCTCTGCGAGTCCCTTCACTGGCTCCCCATTCACAGCAGAATTAAATTCAAAATTCTCACCCTGACCTACAAAGTCCTTACCAATGCATCCCCCCCCCCCTACCTGTCCTCACATCAACAAAAATGTTTGTTCCATCAATGTTCCATTGATCCTAAGTTCCATCAATGACCTGCTCCTTGCATCTTCTACCATCACCTCCCCCCCCCCCCCCCCCATGCTAGACTACAGGACTTTTCTCATGCGGTACCAACCATCTGGAATGCACTTCCTCAAGCTGTCAGACTTTCCCCTAACCTTTCCTCCTTTAAACGCTCCCTAAAGACCTTTTTGTTCAGGGAAGCCTATCACCAAATCAGTAACAAATGAACTCCACTTGCCTAATAGCTGCCGTCATCTAACTCCACACTAATATCATTTTCACCTTTGCAGTCCCCACCTCCTGTTTCCATCCCATCTAGTTTGTAAGTTCCCACGGGAACAGTGCCCTCAATTCTCCCTGTATTTGTTTGATAAACTTTGTCTGGTGTCTTTTATATTGTATTGAACTGTACTTTTATCTTTGTACCCATGGACAGAGCTGCGGAATCTGTTGGCACTTAATAAATAAAGAATAATAATAAAGTACAAAGTATAACTTAGTAAAACTGTAAAACTAATCAGTCCAATAGTCAATCAATTTGGCTTCCTCAATCATAGGTGGTAAACATAGTGCAACAGTAGTAAATATACATGTAAACCTAGCTTGTTTCCAGGGAGAAAAAATAAGGGGGGGGAGGGAGTCAGTGTGTTGTTAATGTTCAAGGCTTAGGTGAAGGAGTACGTGCAAGGCTGACCCATGGGGCCCAGATCTCTGGGTGGAGGTCTACTATTCCCTTGTTAAGGAATACAGCTTCTTCCATTGTTTGTATGTAGGAAAGTAGCTCAGTCACTCTTTTGAACGAAGGAGCGGATTGCTGTTTCCGGTTTCTTGCTATTACCAGTTTAGTCGCCATCAGAATATATATATTTTTGGGCTTTAGGGAGTTTGGGAATATTAAGGTGTAGCAGGTACGTTTCTGGGCCTGTGCCCAATGGGAGCTCTAGCTGTCTACATAAGTGCATAACCTTTTCCCAAAGCTTCTTAATTATCGGGCATCCCCACCAGATATGAATGTCGTCCCCTGTGTGACTACAATTCCTCCAACATGCTACTGTGTTAGTTGGTGATATTTTATGTAGTCTTTTCAGGGCCCAGTGCCATCTTGTCAGTATCTTATAGTACAACTCAAAGAGTGTTATGCAGCGTACCACTTGTTTAGTGTCTGATATGGCTCTTGTCCATACTTTAGGGTCTATTACTTTCAGACCTCCATTTTTTTATTTCTTTTATTTCTTTTTTTAAAGTGGACAAGTCTCTTTTAAAAAAAAAAAAAAAAAATCTGTTTAGCAAGAAGGGTGTGAAAATGGTTTAGCATGGGGTAAAAAAAAATTAATAGGTTTAGTTAATGGTAGTGATGTGCGAGGCCAGATGTTTAGGGGTTAATACGTTTATTTAGTGGCGGCGGGGACCAGGAGCGGCGGGATAGGGGTTAAAAACTTTATTTAGGTCGCGGCGTGTCGGGGAGCGGCGGGATAAGGGTTAATAACTTTATTAAAGTGGCGGCGGGGTCCGGGAGCGGCGGGATAGGGGTTAAACATTTTAGTATAGTGGCAGCGTTTAGTGACAGGGTATAAATAAAGTTGGTAAAAAGCCGAACAGATGCGAGATCGATGACTGCTAATTAACAACAGTCTGATGCTCATTGCCCCGTACTTAGTGCGCGTCTTTTTGCCGTCCTTTTTTTATAAATATGGAGATCGTATTCAGGTCTGCGGCCTCAATGTTAGGCGAGCGTATTGGTGCCGTTGAATGCAACACAGTTGACGGCTTGATAAATATCCCCCTTAGACTGTTGAGTGCTTTGCAAGTAAGGGTGAATGCTGTAAATTGTATTCTGGAGTGTATGGGAAGCCAGTGTCAGCCGTAAAGGAATCAGTCCAGGGTTTAACCCAACTGCTAGCGTGAAAAGAAAACACACGCTAGCACACTGTGAAATAACCAGGACGTGACCCACTCAGGAAACAAATAAACAGGATACGAAATAATGAATGTTCTTTAAGGCAGGTTTGAAGCAAACAAAAGATAATGTTCCTTAAAGCAGGTTTGCAGCAGACAGAAATAAATGTCCCTTTAAGCAGGATTGCAACAAACAAAATAAATGTCCCTTTAAGCAGGACTGCAGCAGATGATAATGTCCCTTTAATCAGGTTTTGCAGCAAACTGAAATAAAATGTCCCTTTAAGCAGGTTTGCAGTTACCGAAGATAATGTCCCTTTAAATAAGTCTTGCAGCAAACTAAATATAAATGTCCCTTTAAGCAGGTTTGCAGTACCAATGATAATGTCCCTTTAAACAGGTTTTGCAGCAAACAAAATATAAATGTCCCTTTAAGCAGGTCTGCAGTACCAATGATAATGTCCCTTTAATCAGGTCTTTGCAGCAAACAAAATATAAATGTCCCTTTAAGCAGGTCTGCAGTTAAATGATAATGTCCCTTTAAACAGGTATTGAAGCAAACAAAAATATAAAAGTCTCTTTAAGCAGATTTGCTAGATTAAGGCTCAAGCAAGGTCAGGCAGGCAAGGGTCAGAATATCCAGACGACAGTTTGAGGGACAAGGCAAAAGCAAGGTCAGGCAGGCAAGGGTCAGAATATCCAGACGACAGTTTGAGGGACAAGGCAAAAGCAAGGTCAGGCAGGCAAGGGTCAGAATATCCAGACGACAGTTTGAGGGACAAGGCAAAAGCAAGGTCAAGCAGGCAAGGGTCAGTATATCCAGGCGACAGTTTGAAGGACTAGGCAAAAGCAAGGTCAGACAGGCAAAGGTCAGAATATCCAGGCGACAGAGCAGGGAACTTAGGAAAGCACTAGACAGGTTCAGAAGTGGTACTCACAATTCCGGAGTGATCAAACAAACGGGCCCCGAGAAAGATCTCCCGCCGAGGTTTAAAGGCAGGAACGGTGACGTCATCAGAAGGAGTGTCAGAAGACGCGTCACGTTGCTAGGCAAGGTGACGTAATCCACACAGAGGAGATCCGGGAGCCGCTGCGACACGGCAATGAACGGAAGGTTCATGACAGCCAGTGTAGAGACTGGCAGAGTGGAACAGCTCATGTAAATCGGTGACTTAGATGGATGAGTCTAGCAGAAGCATTCATAATAGATTGGAGGGCGGAGAGGCGGTGTTTTGGAAGGCCATTTAGGAGTAGATTGCAATAATCAATGCGTGACAAAACGAGGGAATGAATAAGTATTTTTGCAGTTTTTTGAGTAAGGAAGGGACGAATTTTTGAAATGTTGCGTAGGTATGAACGGCAGGATTTGGTAAGTGCTTGTATATGTGGGTTGAATGTGAGTTCCAAGTCTAGTGTGACCCCAAGACAGCGGACCTGGGGTGAGGTGTTGAGAATAGAGTCTCCAACTGTCAGAGAAATGTCAGGTGTTGGATGTCTCGAAGAGGGGGGAATAAGAAGCAGCTCAGTTTTGGACAGATTGAGTTGGAGATAGTGGGAAGACATCCAAGAGTAAATTGCAGGAAAGGTAGATTTGGGTATAATCAGCATGTAAGTGGTACTGGAATCCAAAGGAGGCTATAAGTTTTCCAAGGGAGGATGTATAGAGAGAGAAAAGCAAGGGGCCCAAGACAGAGCCTTGCGGTACTCCAACTGAGAGAGGCATAGGATCACAAGATATGGTGTTAAAGGAAACTGAAAAGGAGCGGTTTGAGAGATATGAAACAAATCAGGAGAGGATGGTCGACTGTGTCAAAAGTAGCGGATAGGTCAAGAAGAATTAGTAAGGAGTAGTGGCCTTTTGCTTTAGCTGATAACAGGTCATTTGTTACTTAAGCAAGAGCGGTTTCTGTCGAGTGTTTAGAGCGGAAACCAGATTGTAGTGGATCAAGAATGGCGTTAGTTGTGAGAAATTGAGTTAGCTGATTATAGACCAGTCATTCCAATAATTTTGAAGCAAAGGGAAGTAAGGAGAACGGTCGATAGTTAGAAGGCGTGGAGGGGTCAAGCGAGGGCTTTTTTAGGATTGGTATGATTGACGCATGCTTGAATGTATCAGGAAATGTGCCAGCAGTGAGAGATTGGTTAAAGAGATGAGTTAGGGTAGGGGTTAGTAAAGCCGAGAAAGAGTTAAGAAGTCGTGAAGGAATAGGGTCAAGTTGGCAGGCTGTGAGATGACTCAAGGATAGGAGTATAGAGACTTCTTCACGGCTCATACATGAGATCATTTAAAAACAAAAACATCAAAACAAATAGAATGGGTAGTGAACAGACTACATTTTATGACATTCTATAAAGGATGGATTTTGGTATTTTATGTTTGATGGGATTTTTTTATTACGTTTTACCAATATACGTGTGGACAGGAGTCAGAGCAAACACATAATCAAAATTTAAGAATCAGATTTTTTTTGTCGACTTAAAATTTGTGTAAAACCATTAATTCTAGATATTGTATTCCAACTCATTTCTGCATAAATTGAAAGAAGGCTTAAAGTGCCAAAAAAATATCTTCATTTAGTCCTTTTATTTTATTTACCAAATTACACTGGTTTTGTGTGTTAAAGGGATACGAAACCCAATTTTTTTAAAAAGCAGAAATCTAAGCTTAGGAGCCAGCCCATTTTTGGTTCAGAACTTGGGTAGCGCTAAATGTAGCAACCAATCAGTAAGCGCTACACAGGGTGCTGAACCAAAAATGGGCCGGCCCCTAAGCTTAGATTTCTGCTTTTCAAATAAAGATAGCAAGAGAATGAATAAAAATTGATAACAGGAATAAATTAGAAAGTTGCTTAAAATTTCTGATCTGTCTGAGGCATGAAAGAAAAACTTTGGGTCTAGTGTCCCTTTAATTTTCAGTGGTTTTGGGAAGGTAAACTGTGGTAAATAAGGAACCACGAGATGTGTGCTTGAAACATTTAATAAAGAGATATAAAAACCCCAATTTTTTCTTTTGTGATTTAGATAGATCCAAAATGTCCAATTTACTTATATTATCTACTTTGCTTCATTCTCTTGGTGTCCTTTGTTGAAGAAGCAGTAATGTGCTACTTACTGCGAGGTAGCTGAAAGCCATTAACAAGGGGCATATATCTGTATGTGTAGCCACCAATAACCAGCTTCTAAGCAACCTAGGTATACTTTTAAACAAAGGATACGAAGAGAACAAAACAAATTAGATAGGAAAGGTTCGGCAATTACCTTTCCAACGGTAGGTCTTGAGGATCTGTAGCTGCTTTGATGCCTGAGATACAGGCTTCTAAGCAGCATGCCCCCTTTCCCTATATTGTACATTGTAAATTTTAAATAAAGTTGCACGGTGACATCATTACATCATTGTGCGTGACGTCACTGCGCGAAACAGGAAGCCCCGGCGATGCCTGTCACTATACAATATAAATTGCCCTCAAGGTGGCTCAGTGCTAGTGACGGCTCTGAGCCGTCTTCAGCACCTGACTGGGAAAATTTGCAACGGCTCAGAGCCGTCATTAGCACTCAAGGGGTTAAAGGGACACTATAGTCAGAATTAAACTTTCATGATTGAGATAGAGAATGTAATTTTAAACAACTTTCCAATTTACGTTTATCATCAAATTTGCTTTCTTCTCTTGGTATTCTTTGTTGAAAGCTAAACCTAGGTAGGCTCATATGCTAATTTCTAAGCCCTTGAAAGCCGCCTCTTATCTGAATGCACTTGACAGTTTTTCAAAGCTAGAGGGCGCTAGTTCATGTGAGCTATATAGATAACTGTGCTCACTCTCGTAGATTTATTTATGAGAGGGCACTGACAGACTAAAATGCGAGTGTCTCTTATCTCAGTGCTTTTTACAATCTGCAGAGGCTTAGATACAAGGTAATCACAGTGGTAAAAAGTATATTAATATAACTGAGATAAGGGGGCTGTCTGCAGAGGCTTAGATACAAGGTAATCACAGAGGTAAAAAGTATATTAATATAACTGTGTTGGTTATGCAAAACTGGGGAATGGGTAATAAAGGGATTATCTATCTTTTATACAATACAAGACTGTCTAAGCCTACCTAGATATGCTTTCCAACTTAGGATACCAAGAGAATGAAGCAATTTAGATAATAGCAACAAATTGGAAAGTTGGTTAAAATCCCATGTTCTGTCTGAATCCTAAAATAAATATTTTGGCTTTCACGTCCCTTTAAGATGAAGTTATTTCAATTTGAAGCAAGCAGGAAGTGCAGAGCTAGGCAGTGGGAGAAAAGCTAAATGGTTAAATGACACAGCCTACTATTCTAAAGGTTGAAACATATTATTCAGTAAATTGACAGTAATACATATTAAAATACCCTCTTTTAGAAACTTCCCCACTCTAAATGGAGATCAATCGAGCAAGCTTCCTTACCTCATCATATTAGCTTACGAGATCTGATTTGGACCCCACCACACTGCCGGAGAGGACTGGAGCTGATCAATCCAGTTGTCTGCGAATGTCTGGACTTCTGGGATAGAATCAGACATCACCCGCATATTGCCCCTCACCCCTCCCCTATCACTTCTTTAGCAGGTCTCCTTTCGGGACTACAAGACTCCCACCCTAATAAATGGGCGCAATTGGGGATTAATTTAGTGTCGGACTTGTGGTCCTCAACTTCCCGGAACTCCTTCAAACAGCTCTCCCAAATCAGTGGTAATACCCAGGTACCTCCCTACTTGCCTTTCGAGTTCCCCAGAATTAAGAGCTTCCTAAATAGCTGGGGATTTAAGCTGAACCTTACCCGCTCGCTGACCCTTTGGGAGACCATTTGGGACCAGGGAACTAGGTTGCGTAGGCCCCTCTCCCTCCACTATGTGCTGCTAAGCGGCACACAATGCCATGAAACGCCTGCTCATTTGGCACGTTGGGAAGCATTACTAGGAACGTGAGTTCTCCCCGATGTGTGGGAGTGTGCCTTCTCTTTGACCCAGAAGACCATACACTGCGTAACGCTATACCAAATTTACTTTAAACTTTTATCCCACTGGTACTATGTACCTACTAGATTGGCGAAGATGTTTCTGAGTGCGTCCCCCGAGTGCTGGATAAACTGCGGTTGTAGAGGTAACGCTTTCCACATCTGGTGGGAGTGCCCTGTGATCCAACCCTTGTGGCAGCAGTGCTTTACAGTCCTATCTCGTATGGGTATCCCTCTCCTCGAATCGCCTACCTCAGCTCTGCTACACTTAAATATCCACGCTTTACCTAAACACCACTCATACATCTGTATATACCTATTTATGACCATCAAGCATGCCATAGCTTGTTCGTGGAAAAAGGAGCTTCCCCGTAGCTGGTCTGTAGTCTGCAACACAATGGCGTACATATATACCATGGAGAAGGACATTTTTTATAAATTACACAATTCTGACTTATTCGAACATGTTTGGGCAGATTGGAAGGAACAATATGACACTGACTGGAAACCCAATGCAGCGACCCATGATGTTTAACTACTGATTGCAACTTCATATATATTAATGACCAACACAACGGGATACCCGTTGAGACCTAGCCATCCCCCCATTTCCTTCATCCCCGTCCTCTCCTCTCCCAAGTTCCCTATTCCCTTTCATTAATATAAGCAAACGTGATACTCCGAGGGCATGTAAGCCCTCTTCATGTTTTAATATTACTCTTAAGTTACATTATTCTATATCTGTCAAACCAAACATGGGATTTATATATGAGACCCTAATGGGGTTCCCAGTATTCTCAGCAATCTCCCTCTATTACTGTCGCCACCTGTGTTGGAGGCACAAGAGGGACTCCAGGTTCTAATTAGCAGGTTTATTTTCAGATTCTCAAGATATTTCACCGATGCCCCCAAACTTGTCAAAATGTAATTATTTCCATGTTGTCGGCATGTTTACGAAACTGTAATACAACGGAAAACATAATTTATGCTTACCTGATAAATTCCTTTCTCCTGTAGTGTAGTCAGTCCACGGGTCATCCATTACTTATGGAATATATCTCTTCCTAACAGGAAACTGCAAGAGAATTACCCAGCAGAGATGCTATATAGCTCCTCCCCTCACCTATCATACTCAGTCATTCGACCAAAGCAGACGAGAAAGGAGGAACCATAGGGTACAGTGGTGACTGGAGTTTAATTAAAATTTAGACCTGCCGTAAAAACAGGGCGGGCCGTGGACTGACTACACTACAGGAGAAAGGAATTTATCAGGTAAGCATAAATTATGTTTTCTCCTGTTAAGTGTAGTCAGTCCACGGGTCATCCATTACTTATGGAATACCAATACCAAAGCTAAAGTACACGGATGAAGGGAGGGACAAGGCAGGAACATTAAACAGAAGGAACCACTGCCTGAAGTACCTTTCTCCCAAAAATAGCCTCCGACGAAGCAAAAGTGTCAAATTTGTAAAATTTTGAAAAAGTGTGAAGCGAAGACCAAGTCGCAGCCTTGCAAATCTGTTCAACAGAGGCCTCATTTTTAAAGGCCCAGGTGGAAGCCACAGCTCTAGTAGAATGAGCTGTAATCCTTTCAGGAGGCTGCTGTCCAGCAGTCTCATAGGCTAAGCGTATTATGCTACGAAGCCAAAAAGAGAGAGAGGTAGCCGAAGCCTTTTGACCTCTCCTCTGTCCAGAGTAAACGACAAACAGGGAAGAAGTTTGACGAAAATCCTTAGTTGCCTGCAAATAGAATTTCAGGGCACGGACTACGTCCAGATTATGCAAAAGTCGTTCCTTCTTTGAAGAAGGGTTAGGACACAGAGATGGAACAACAATCTCTTGATTGATATTCCTGTTAGTAACTACCTTAGGTAAGAACCCAGGTTTAGTACGCAGGACTACCTTGTCTGAATGAAAAATCAGATAAGGAGAATCACAATGTAAGGCAGATAACTCAGAGAACTTTCCAAGATAACAGCTTGATATCAATGGAATGAAGGGGTTCAAATGGAACGCCTTGAAGAACATTAAGAACTAAGTTTAAGCTCCACGGCGGAGCAACAGACTTAAACACAGGCTTAATCCTAGTTAAAGCCTGACAGAAAGCCTGAACGTCTGGAACTTCAGCCAGACGTTTGTGTAGAAGAATAGACAGAGCAGAAATCTGTCCCTTTAACGAACTAGTAGATAAGCCCTTTTCTAAACCCTCTTGTAGAAAGGACAATATCCTAGGAATCCTAACCTTACTCCATGAGTAACTCTTGGATTCGCACCAATGTAAATATTTACGCCATATCTTATGGTAAATTTTTCTGGTAACAGGCTTCCTAGCCTGTATTAAGGTATCAATAACCGACTCCGAGAAGCCACGCTTTGATAGAATCAAGCGTTCAATCTCCATGCAGTCAGCCTCAGAGAAATTAGATTTGGATGTTTGAAAGGACCCTGAATTAGAAGGTCCTGTCTCAGAGGCAGAGACCACGGTGGACAGGACGACATGTCCACTAGGTCTGCATACCAGGTCCTGCGTGGCCACGCAGGCGCTATCAGAATCACCGAAGCTCTCTCCTGTTTGATCTTGGCAATCAAACGAGGAAGCATTGGGAATGGTGGAAACACATAAGCCATGTTGAAGACCCAAGGGGCTGTCAGAGCATCTATCAGCACCGCTCCCGGGTCCCTGGACCTGGATCCGTAACAAGGAAGCTTGGCGTTCTAAAGAGACGCCATGAGATCCAGATCTGGTTTGCCCCAACGACGAATCAGTTGAGCAAAGACCTCCGGATGAAGCTCCCACTCTCCCGGATGAAAAGTCTGGCGACTTAGAAAATCCGCCTCCCAGTTCTCCACGCCTGGGATGTAGATCGCTGACAGGTGGCAAGAGTGAGACTCTGCCCAGCGAATTATCTTTGAGACTTCCAACATCGCTAGGGAACTTCTGGTTCCCCCTTGATGGTTGATGTAAGCCACAGTCGTGATGTTGTCCGACTGAAATCTGATGAACCTCAGAGTTGCTAACTGAGGCCAAGCTAGGAGAGCATTGAATATTGCTCTTAACTCCAGAATATTTATTGGGAGGAGTTTCTCCTCCTGAGTCCATAATCCCTGAGCTTTCAGGGAATTCCAGACTGCTCCCCAGCCTAGAAGGCTGGCGTCTGTTGTTACAATCGTCCAATCTGGCCTGCGAAAGGTCATCCCCTTGGACAGATGTGGCCGAGAAAGCCACCATAGAAGAGAATCTCTGGTCTCTTGATCCAGATTTAGTAGGGGGGACAAATCTGAGTAATCCCCGTTCCACTGACTTAGCATGCACAATTGCAGCGGTCTGAGATGCAGGCGCGCAAATGGTACTATGTCCATTGCCGCTACCATTAAGCCGATTACTTCCATGCACTGAGCTACTGATGGGTGTGGAATGGAGTGAAGGACACGGCAAGCATTTAGAAGTTTTAATAACCTGGCCTCTGTCAGGTAAATTTTCATCTCTACAGAATCTATAAGAGTCCCTAGAAAGGGAACTCTTGTAAGTGGTAATAGAGAACTCTTTTCCACGTTCACCTTCCACCCATGCAACCTCAGAAATGCCAGAACTATCTCTGTATGAGACTTGGCAGTTTGAAAACTTGACGCTTGTATCAGAATGTCGTCTAGGTACGGAGTCACCGCTATGCCTCGCGGTCTTAGTACCGCCAGAAGTGATCCTAGAATCTTTGTAAAGATTCTTGGAGCCGTAGCTAATCCGAAGGGAAGAGCTACAAACTGGTAATGCCTGTCTAGGAAGGCAAATCTCAGATACCGGTAATGGTCCTTGTGAATCGGTATGTGAAGGTAGACATCCTTTAGATCCACTGTGGTCATGTACTGGCCCTCTTGGATCATGGGAAGGATGGTTCGAATAGTTTCCATTTTGAATGATGGAACTCTTAGAAATTTGTTTAGGATTTTTAAGTCCAAGATTGGCCTGAAGGTTGCCTCTTTCTTGGGAACCACAAATAGGTTTGAATAGAATCCCTGCCCGTGTTCCGTCCGCGGAACTGGGTGGATTACCCCCATTAGTAAGAGGTCTTGTACACAGCGTAGAAACGCCTCTTTCTTTATTTGGTTTGCTGAAAGATGAAATCTCCCCCGTGGAGGAGAAGTTTTGAAGTCCAGGAGATATCCCTGAGATATTATCTCCAACGCCCAGGGATCCTGGACATCTCTTGCCCAAGCCTGGGCGAAGAGAGAAAGTCTGCCCCCCACTAGATCCGTTTCCGGATAGGGGGCCCTCTCTTCATGCTGTTTTGGGGGCAGCAGCAGGTTTCTTGGCCTGCTTGCCCCTGTTCCAGGACTGGTTAACTTTCCAGCCCTGTCTGTAACGAGCAACAGCTCCTTCCTGTTTTGGAGCGGAGGAAGTTGATGCTGCTCCTGCCTTGAAGTTACGAAAGGCACGAAAATTAGACTGTTTGGCCTTTGATTTGGCCCTGTCCTGAGGTAGAGCATGGCCCTTACCTCCTGTAATGTCAGCAATAATTTCTTTCAAGCCGGGCCCGAATAAGGTCTGCCCTTTGAAAGGAATATTAAGCAATTTAGATTTAGAAGTCACGTCAGCTGACCAGGATTTAAGCCATAGCGCTCTGCGCGCTTGGATGGCGAATCCGGAGTTCTTAGCCGTAAGTTTGGTTAAATGCACAACGGCATCAGAAACAAATGCGTTAGCTAGCTTAAGTGTCTTAAGCTTGTTGATTATTTCATCCAATGGAGCTGAGCGAATGGCCTCTTCCAGAGACTCAAACCAGAATGCTGCCGCAGCAGTGACAGGCGCAATGCATGCGAGGGGCTGTAAAATAAAACCTTGTAGAACAAACATTTTCTTAAGGTAACCCTCTAATTTTTTATCCATTGGATCTGAAAAGGCACAACTATCCTCCACCGGTATAGTGGTACGCTTAGCTAAAGTAGAAACTGCTCCCTCCACCTTAGGGACCGTCTGCCATAAGTCTCGTGTGGTGGCGTCAATAGGAAACATTTTCCTAAATATGGGAGGAGGGGTAAAAGGCACACCCGGTCTATCCCACTCCTTGCTAATAATCTCTGTAAGCCTTTTTGGTATAGGAAATACGTCAGTACACACCGGTACCGCATAGTATCTATCCAACCTACATAATTTCTCTGGAATTGCAACCGTGTTACAATCATTCAGAGCCGCTAATACCTCCCCTAGCAATGTGCGGAGGTTCTCTAGCTTAAATTTAAAATTGGAAATCTCTGAATCCAGTCTCCCTGGATCAGATCCGTCACCCACAGAATGAAGCTCTCCGTCCTCACGTTCTGCAAACTGTGACGCAGTATCTGACATGGCTCTCATCTCATCCGCGCGCTCTATCCTTAACCCAGAGCTATCGCGCTTGCCTCTTAATTCTGGCAACTTAGATAATACTTCTGTCATAACAGTAGCCATGTCTTGCAAAGTGATTTGTAAGGGCCTCCCTGATGTACTTGGCGCCACAAAATCACGCACCTCCTGAGCGGGAGGCGAAGGTACTGACACGTGAGGAGAGTTAGTCGGCATAACTTCCCCCTCGTCGTCTGGTGATAATTTCTTTACATGTAAAGATTGACTTTTATTTAAAGTAGCATCAATGCAATTAGTACACAAATTTCTATTGGGCTCCACATTGGCCTTTAAACATAGTGAACAAAGAGATTCATCTGAGTCAGACATGTTTAAACAAACTAGCAATGAGATTAGCAAACTTGGAAATACTTTTCAAAATTAATTTACAAGCAATATAAAAAACGTTACTGTGCCTTTAAGAAGCACAGAAAAACTGACACAGTTGAAATAACAATGACCAAAATAGTTATAGCAACCAAATTTTCACAGTAAATGTATTAAGTTAGCAAAGGATTGCACCCACCAGCAAATGGATGATTAACCCCTTAGTACCCAAAAACGGATAACAATTATATAATTAACGTTTTTCTCACAGTCAAATACACTGTCACAGGACTGCTGTGCCTGATTACCTCCCTCAAAATGGATTTTGAAGACCCCTGAGCTCTCTAGAGACGATCTGGATCATGGAGGATGAAGTAGACAGATTGTGACTGAATTTTTACTGCGCAAAAAAGCGCTAAAATAGGCCCCTCCCACTCATATTACAACAGTGGGGAAGCTCAGAAACTGTTTCTATGCAGAAAACAAAAATGGCCATGTGGTAAAAATCATGCCCTAATAAGTTTTATCACCAAGTACCTCACAAAAACGATTAACAAGCCAGTAAACGTTTTAAACATACATTTGAAAGTTATGTATTATTATTAATAAGCCTGCTACCAGTCGTTTTTACTGCAGTTAAGGCTCATACATTATTTCAGTATTAACAGTATTTTCAGAGTCAATTCCATTCCTTAGAAAAATACATTCAGTGTACACACACTCATCAGCCTAATACCAGTCGCTATCACTGCATTTAAGGCTGAACTTACTTTACAATGGTATCAGCAGTATTTTCTCAGTCAATTCCATTCCTCAGAAAATAAATTACTGCACATACCTCATTTGTTGCAGGGAAGCCCTGCATGCTATTCCCCTTCTCTGAAGTTACCTCACTCCTCAGATGAGAAACAGCCAGTGGATCTTAGTTACGTCTGCTAAGACCATAGAAAAAAACCCAGGCAGATTCTTCTTCTAATGCTGCCTGAGAATAAACAGCACACTCCGGTGCCATTTAAAAATAACAAACTTTTGATTGTAGAAATAAACTAAGTTAAAAAAAAAACACCACAGATCTCTCACAGCTTACTTTTTAGTTAGGCTGCAAGAGAATGACTGCGTATGATAGGTGAGGGGAGGAGCTATATAGCAGCTCTGCTGGGTAATTCTCTTGCAGTTTCCTGTTAGGAAGAGATATATTCCATAAGTAATGGATGACCCGTGGACTGACTACACTTAACAGGAGAAACTGCCATTTTATGTTTGTATTTTTCATTCCAAACTTCAATAAAAACATAATTTATGCTTACCTGATAAATGTATTTCTCTTGTGGTGTATCCAGTCCACGGATCATCCATTACTTGTGGGATATTCTCCTTCCCAACAGGAAGTTGCAAGAGGATCACCCACAGCAGAGCTGCTATATAGCTCCTCCCCTAACTGCCATATCCAGTCATTCGACCGAAACAAGCCGAGAAAGGAGAAACCATAGGGTGCAATGGTGACTGTAGTTTAAATTAAAATTTAGACCTGCCTTAAAAGGACAGGGCGGGCCGTGGACTGGATACACCACAAGAGAAATAAATTTATCAGGTAAGCATAAATTATGTTTTCTCTTGTAAGGTGTATCCAGTCCACGGATCATCCATTACTTGTGGGATACCAATACCAAAGCTTAAAGGGACACTGTACCCAAATTTTTTCTTTTGTGATTCAGATAGAGCATTAAATTTTAAGCAACTTTGTAATTTACTCCTATTATCAAATGTTCCTTATTCTCTTGGTATCTTTATTTGAAATGCAAGAATGTAAGTTTAGATGCCAGCCCATTTTTGGTGAACAACCTAGGTTGTCCTTGCTGATTGGTGGATAAATTCATCCACCAATCAAAAACTGCTGTCCAGAGTGCTGAATCAAGAAAAAAGCTTAGATGCCTTCTTTTTTATATAAAGATAGCAAGAGAACGAAGAAACATTGATAATAGGAGTAAATTAGAAAGTTGCTTAAAATTGCATGCTCTATCTGAATCACAAAAGAAAAATTTTGGGTTCAGTGTCCCTTTAAGTACACGGATGAAGGGAGGGACAAGGCAGGCTTAAATGGAAGGAACCACTGCCTGAAGAACCTTTCTCCCAAAAATAGCCTCCGAAGAAGCAAAACTATCAAATTTGTAAAATTTTGAAAAGGTATGAAGCGAAGACCAAGTCGCCGCCTTGCAAATCTGTTCAACAGAAGCCTCATTTTTAAAGGCCCAGGTGGAAGCCAAAGCTCTAGTAGAATGAGCTGTAATCCTTTCAGGGGGCTGCTGTCCAGCAGTCTCATAGGCTAAGCGTATTACGCTCCGAAGCCAAAAAGAAAGAGAGGTTGCCGAAGCTTTTTGACCTCTCCTCTGTCCAGAGTAAACAACAAACAGTGTAGATGTTTGGCGAAAATCTTTAGTATCTTGTAAGTAAAACTTTAAAGCACGGACCACGTCCAGATTATGTAAGAGACGTTCCTTCTTTGAAGAAGGATTAAGACACAATGATTGAACAACAATCTCTTGATTGATATTCTTGTTAGAAACTACCTTAGGTAAAAACCCAGGTTTTGTACGCAGAACTACTTTATCTGAATGGAAAATCAGATAAGGAGAATCACATTGTAAAGCAGATAACTCAGAGACTCTCCGAGCCGAGGAAATAGCCATCAAAAACAGAACTTTCCAAGATAAAAAGTTTGATATCAATGGAATGAAGGGGTTCAAACGGAACCCCTTGAAGAACTTTAAGAACCAAGTTTAAGCTCCATGGGGGAGCAACAGGTTTAAACACAGGCTTAATTCTAACCAAAGCCTGACAAAAAGCTTGAACGTCTGGAACTTCTGCCAGACGCTTGTGCAAAAGAATAGACAGAGCAGAAATCTGTCCCTTTAAAGAACTAGCTGATAAACCTTTTTCCAAACCCTCTTGGCGAAAGGACAGTATCCTAGGAATCCTAACCTTACTCCATGAGTAATTCTTGGATTCACACCAATAAAGGTATTTACGCCATATCTTATGGTAGATTTTCCTGGTGACAGGCTTTCGTGCCTGTATAAGGGTATCAATGACTGACTCGGAGAAGCCACGCTTTGATAAAATCAAGCGTTCAATCTCCATGCAGTCAGTCTCAGAGAAATTAGATTTGGATGATTGAAAGGACCTTGTAGTAGAAGGTCTTGTCTCAGAGGCAGGGTCCATGGTGGAAAAGATGACATGTCCACTAGGTCTGCATACCAGGTCCTGCGTGGCCACGCAGGCGCTATCAAGATCACCAATGCTCTCTCCTGTTTGATTTTGGCAATCAGTCGAGGGAGCAAAGGAAACAGTGGAAACACATAAGCCAGGTTGAAGAACCAAGGCGCTGCTAGAGCATCTATCAGTGCCGCTTCTGGGTCCCTGGACCTGGATCCGTAACAAGGAAGCTTGGCATTCTGGCGAGACGCCATGAGATCCAGTTCTGGTTTGCCCCAACGATGAACCAATTGAGCAAACACCTCCGGATGGAGTTCCCACTCCCCCGGATGAAAAGTCTGACGACTTAGAAAATCCGCCTCCCAGTTCTCTACACCTGGGATATGGATTGCTGATAGGTGGCAAGAGTGAGTCTCTGCCCAGCGAATTATCTTGGAGACTTCTAATATCGCTAGGGAACTCCTGGTTCCCCCTTGATGGTTGATGTAAGCCACAGTCATGATGTTGTCCGACTGAAATCTGATGAACCTCAGCGTTGCTAACTGAGGCCAAGCTAGAAGAGCATTGAATATTGCTCTTAACTCCAGAATATTTATTGGGAGGAGTTTCTCCTCCTGAGTCCACGATCACTGACCCTTCAGGGAATTCCAGACTGCACCCCAACCTAGAAGGCTGGCATCTGTTGTTACAATTGTCCAATCTGGCCTGCGAAAGGTCATACCTTTGGACAGATGGACCCGAGATAGCCACCAGAGAAGAGAATCTCTGGTCTCTTGATCCAGATTTTTTATCCATTGGATCTGAAAAGGCACAACTATCCTCCACCGGTATAGTGGTACGCTTAGCTAAAGTAGAAACTGCTCCCTCCACCTTAGGGACCGTCTGCCATAAGTCTCGTGTGGTGGCGTCAATAGGAAACATTTTCCTAAATATGGGAGGAGGGGTAAAAGGCACACCCGGTCTATCCCACTCCTTGCTAATAATCTCTGTAAGCCTTTTTGGTATAGGAAATACGTCAGTACACACCGGTACCGCATAGTATCTATCCAACCTACATAATTTCTCTGGAATTGCAACCGTGTTACAATCATTCAGAGCCGCTAATACCTCCCCTAGCAATGTGCGGAGGTTCTCTAGCTTAAATTTAAAATTGGAAATCTCTGAATCCAGTCTCCCTGGATCAGATCCGTCACCCACAGAATGAAGCTCTCCGTCCTCACGTTCTGCAAACTGTGACGCAGTATCTGACATGGCTCTCATCTCATCCGCGCGCTCTATCCTTAACCCAGAGCTATCGCGCTTGCCTCTTAATTCTGGCAACTTAGATAATACTTCTGTCATAACAGTAGCCATGTCTTGCAAAGTGATTTGTAAGGGCCTCCCTGATGTACTTGGCACCACAAAATCACGCACCTCCTGAGCGGGAGGCGAAGGTACTGACACGTGAGGAGAGTTAGTCGGCATAACTTCCCCCTCGTCGTCTGGTGATAATTTCTTTACATGTAAAGATTGACTTTTATTTAAAGTAGCATCAATGCAATTAGTACACAAATTTCTATTGGGCTCCACATTGGCCTTTAAACATAGTGAACAAAGAGATTCATCTGAGTCAGACATGTTTAAACAAACTAGCAATGAGACTAGCAAACTTGGAAATACTTTTCAAAATTAATTTACAAGCAATATAAAAAACGTTACTGTGCCTTTAAGAAGCACAGAAAAACTGACACAGTTGAAATAACAATGACCAAAATAGTTATAGCAACCAAATTTTCACAGTAAATGTATTAAGTTAGCAAAGGATTGCACCCACCAGCAAATGGATGATTAACCCCTTAGTACCCAAAAACGGATAACAATTATATAATTAACGTTTTTCTCACAGTCAAATACACTGTCACAGGACTGCTGTGCCTGATTACCTCCCTCAAAATAGATTTTGAAGACCCCTGAGCTCTCTAGAGACGATCTGGATCATGGAGGATGAAGTAGACAGATTGTGACTGAATTTTTACTGCGCAAAAAAGCGCTAAAATAGGCCCCTCCCACTCATATTACAACAGTGGGGAAGCTCAGAAACTGTTTCTATGCAGAAAACAAAAATGGCCATGTGGTAAAATTCATGCCCTAATAAGTTTTATCACCAAGTACCTCACAAAAACGATTAACAAGCCAGTAAACGTTTTAAACATACATTTGAAAGTTATGTATTATTATTAATAAGCCTGCTACCAGTCGTTTTTACTGCAGTTAAGGCTCATACATTATTTCAGTATTAACAGTATTTTCAGAGTCAATTCCATTCCTTAGAAAAATACATTCAGTGTACACACACACACACACACACATCAGCCTGATACCAGTCGCTATCACTGCATTTAAGGCTGAACTTACTTTACAATGGTATCAGCAGTATTTTCTCAGTCAATTCCATTCCTCAGAAAATAAATTACTGCACATACCTCATTTGTTGCAGGGAAGCCCTGCATGCTATTCCCCTTCTCTGAAGTTACCTCACTCCTCAGATGAGAAACAGCCAGTGGATCTTAGTTACGTCTGCTAAGACCATAGAAAAAAACCCAGGCAGATTCTTCTTCTAATGCTGCCTGAGAATAAACAGCACACTCCGGTGCCATTTAAAAATAACAAACTTTTGATTGTAGAAATAAACTAAGTTAAAAAAAAAAACACCACAGATCTCTCACAGCTTCCTTTTTAGTTAGGCTGCAAGAGAATGACTGCGTATGATAGGTGAGGGGAGGAGCTATATAGCAGCTCTGCTGGGTAATTCTCTTGCAGTTTCCTGTTAGGAAGAGATATATTCCATAAGTAATGGATGACCCGTGGACTGACTACACTTAACAGGAGAAACTGCCATTTTATGTTTGTATTTTTCATTCCAAACTTCAATAAAAACATAATTTATGCTTACCTGATAAATGTATTTCTCTTGTGGTGTATCCAGTCCACGGATCATCCATTACTTGTGGGATATTCTCCTTCCCAACAGGAAGTTGCAAGAGGATCACCCACAGCAGAGCTGCTATATAGCTCCTCCCCTAACTGCCATATCCAGTCATTCGACCGAAACAAGCCGAGAAAGGAGAAACCATAGGGTGCAGTGGTGACTGTAGTTTAAATTAAAATTTAGACCTGCCTTAAAAGGAAAGGGCGGGCCGTGGACTGGATACACCACAAGAGAAATAAATTTATCAGGTAAGCATAAATTATGTTTTCTCTTGTAAGGTGTATCCAGTCCACGGATCATCCATTACTTGTGGGATACCAATACCAAAGCTTAAGTACACGGATGAAGGGAGGGACAAGGCAGGCTTAAATGGAAGGAACCACTGCCTGAAGAACCTTTCTCCCAAAAATAGCCTCCGAAGAAGCAAAACTATCAAATTTGTAAAATTTTGAAAAGGTATGAAGCGAAGACCAAGTCGCCGCCTTGCAAATCTGTTCAACAGAAGCCTCATTTTTAAAGGCCCAGGTGGAAGCCAAAGCTCTAGTAGAATGAGCTGTAATCCTTTCAGGGGGCTGCTGTCCAGCAGTCTCATAGGCTAAGCGTATTACGCTCCGAAGCCAAAAAGAAAGAGAGGTTGCCGAAGCTTTTTGACCTCTCCTCTGTCCAGAGTAAACAACAAACAGTGTAGATGTTTGGCGAAAATCTTTAGTATCTTGTAAGTAAAACTTTAAAGCACGGACCACGTCCAGATTATGTAAGAGACGTTCCTTCTTTGAAGAAGGATTAAGACACAATGATTGAACAACAATCTCTTGATTGATATTCTTGTTAGAAACTACCTTAGGTAAAAACCCAGGTTTTGTACGCAGAACTACTTTATCTGAATGGAAAATCAGATAAGGAGAATCACATTGTAAAGCAGATAACTCAGAGACTCTCCGAGCCGAGGAAATAGCCATCAAAAACAGAACTTTCCAAGATAAAAAGTTTGATATCAATGGAATGAAGGGGTTCAAACGGAACCCCTTGAAGAACTTTAAGAACCAAGTTTAAGCTCCATGGGGGAGCAACAGGTTTAAACACAGGCTTAATTCTAACCAAAGCCTGACAAAAAGCTTGAACGTCTGGAACTTCTGCCAGACGCTTGTGCAAAAGAATAGACAGAGCAGAAATCTGTCCCTTTAAAGAACTAGCTGATAAACCTTTTTCCAAACCCTCTTGGCGAAAGGACAGTATCCTAGGAATCCTAACCTTACTCCATGAGTAATTCTTGGATTCACACCAATAAAGGTATTTACGCCATATCTTATGGTAGATTTTCCTGGTGACAGGCTTTCGTGCCTGTATAAGGGTATCAATGACTGACTCGGAGAAGCCACGCTTTGATAAAATCAAGCGTTCAATCTCCATGCAGTCAGTCTCAGAGAAATTAGATTTGGATGATTGAAAGGACCTTGTAGTAGAAGGTCTTGTCTCAGAGGCAGGGTCCATGGTGGAAAAGATGACATGTCCACTAGGTCTGCATACCAGGTCCTGCGTGGCCACGCAGGCGCTATCAAGATCACCAATGCTCTCTCCTGTTTGATTTTGGCAATCAGTCGAGGGAGCAAAGGAAACGGTGGAAACACATAAGCCAGGTTGAAGAACCAAGGCGCTGCTAGAGCATCTATCAGTGCCGCTTCTGGGTCCCTGGACCTGGATCCGTAACAAGGAAGCTTGGCGTTCTGGCGAGACGCCATGAGATCCAGTTCTGGTTTGCCCCAACGATGAACCAATTGAGCAAACACCTCCGGATGGAGTTCCCACTCCCCCGGATGAAAAGTCTGACGACTTAGAAAATCTGCCTCCCAGTTCTCTACACCTGGGATATGGATTGCTGATAAGTGGCAAGAGTGAGTCTCTGCCCAGCGAATTATCTTGGAGACTTCTAACATCGCTAGGGAACTCCTGGTTCCCCCTTGATGGTTGATGTAAGCCACAGTCATGATGTTGTCCGACTGAAATCTGATGAACCTCAGCGTTGCTAACTGAGGCCAAGCTAGAAGAGCATTGAATATTGCTCTTAACTCCAGAATATTTATTGGGAGGAGTTTCTCCTCCTGAGTCCACGATCCCTGACCCTTCAGGGAATTCCAGACTGCACCCCAACCTAGAAGGCTGGCATCTGTTGTTACAATTGTCCAATCTGGCCTGCGAAAGGTCATACCTTTGGACAGATGGACCCGAGATAGCCACCAGAGAAGAGAATCTCTGGTCTCTTAAACCAGATTTAGAAGCTTTGATAACCTGGATTCTGTCAGGTAAATCTTCATTTTTACAGAATTTATCAGAGTCCCTAGGAAGGAGACTCTTGTGAGTGGGGATAGAGAACTCTTTTCCTCGTTCACCTTCCACTCATGTGACCTGAGAAATGCCAGAACTATGTCCGTATGTGACTTGGCAATCTGAAAGCTTGACGCCTGTATCAGGATGTCGTCCAGATAAGGGGCCACTGATATACCTCGCGGTCTTAGGACCGCCAGAAGCGATCCCAGAATCTTTGTAAAGATTCTTGGAGCTGTAGCTAACCCGAAGGGAAGAGCCACAAATTGGTAATGCCTGTCCAGAAAGGCAAATCTTAGGAACCGATGATCTTTGTGAATCGGTATGTGAAGGTAAGCATCCTTCAAATCCACTGTGGTCATGTACTGACCCTCCTGGATCATAGGTAGGATGGTCCGAATAGTTTCCATTTTGAACGATGGAACTCTGAGGAATTTGTTTAAGATCTTTAGATCCAAAATGGGTCTGAAGGTTCCCTCTTTCTTGGGAACCACAAACAGATTTGAATAAAAACCCTGTCCCTGTTCCAACTGTGGAACTGGACAGATCACTCCCATAACTAGGAGGTCTTGCACACAGCGTAAGAATGCCTCTTTCTTTATCTGGTTTACAGATAATCTCGAAAGGTGAAATCTCCCTTGAGGAGGGGAAGCTTTGAAGTCCAGAAGATATCCCTGAGATATGATCTCCAACGCCCATGGATCCTGAACATCTCTTGCCCACGCCTGGGCGAAGAGAGAAAGTCTGCCCCCTACTAGATCCGTTACCGGGTAGGGGGCCGTTCCTTCATGCTGTCTTAGAGGCAGCAGCAGGCTTTCTGGCCTGCTTGCCCTTGTTCCAGGACTGGTTAGGTTTCCAGCCCGGCTTGGATTGAGCAAAAGTTCCCTCTTGTTTTGTAGCAGAGGAAGTTGATGCTGCACCTGCCTTGAAGTTTTGAAAGGCACAAAAATTAGACTGTTTGGCCTTTGATTTGGCCCTGTCTTGAGGAAGGGTATGACCCTTACCTCCAGAAATATCAGCAATAATTTCCTTCAAACCAGGCCCGAATAGGGTCTGCCCCTTGAAGGGAATGTTAAGTAATTTAGACTTTGAGGTCACGTCAGCTGACCAAGATTTAAGCCATAGCGCCCTACGCGCCTGAATGGCGAATCCAGAATTCTTAGCCGTTAGTTTAGTCAAATGAACAATGGCATCAGAAACAAAAGAATTAGCTAGCTTAAGTGTTCTAAGCTTGTCAAGTATTTCAGTCAATGGAGTAGCTGTCTGAAAGGCCTCTTCCAGAGACTCAAACCAGAACGCCGCAGCAGCAGTGACAGGCGCAATGCATGCAAGGGGCTGCAGGATAAAACCTTGTTGAATGAACATTTTCTTAAGGTAACCTTCTTAAGGTAACCTTCTAATTTTTTATCCATTGGATCTGAAAAAGCACAACTGTCCTCGACAGGGATAGTGGTACGCTTTGCTAAAGTAGAAACTGCTCCCTCCACCTTAGGGACCGTCTGCCATAGGTCCCGTGTGGTGGCGTCTATTGGAAACATTTTTCTAAAAATAGGAGGGGGGGGAAAACGGCACACCGGGTCTATCCCACTCCTTTCTGTAAACCTTTTAGGTATTGGAAAAACATCAGTACACACCGGCACTGCATAGTATTTATCCAGTCTACACAATTTCTCTGGAACTGCAATTGTGTCACAGTCATTCAGAGCAGCTAACACCTCCCCAAGCAATACACGGAGGTTCTCAAGCTTAAATTTAAAAGTAGAAATATCTGAATCAGGTTTCCCCGAATCAGAAATGTCACCCACAGACTGAAGCTCTCCTTCCTCAGCTTCTGCATATTGTGACGCAGTATCAGACATGGGCCTTACAGCATCTGCGCGCTCTGTACTACATCTAACCCCAGAGCTATCGCGCTTTCCTCTGAAATCAGGCAGTCTGGCTAATACCGCTGACAGGGTATTATCCATGATTGCCGCCATGTCCTGCAAAGTAATCGCTATGGGCGTCTTTGATGTACTTGGCGCCATTTTAGCGTGAGTCCCTTGAGCGGGAGTCAAAGGGTCCGACACGTGGGGAGAGTTAGTCGGCATAACTTCCCCCTTGTCAGAATCCTCTGGTGATAATTTTTTTAAAGATAAAAGCTGATCTTTATTGTTTAAAGTGAAATCAATACATTTAGTACACATTCTCATATGGGGTTCCACCATGGCTTTTAAACATAATGAATAAGGAGTTTCCTCTATGTCAGACATGTTTATACAGACTAGCAATGAGACTAGCAAGCTTGGAAAACACTTTAAATCAAGTTAAACAAGCAATATAAAAAACGTTACTGTGCCTTTAAGAGAAACAAATTTTGCTAAAATTTGAAATAACAATGAAAAAAGGCAGTTAAACTAACGAAATTTTTACAGTGTATGTAACAAGTTAGCAGAGCATTGCACCCACTTGCAAATGGATGATTAACCCCTTAATACAAAAAACGGATTAACAAATTGAAAAAAACGTTTTTAAACAGTCACAACAACTGCCACAGCTCCACTGTGGCTTTACCTTCCTCAATACACGACTTTTGAAGCCTTTTGAGCCCTTCAGAGATGTCCTATAGCATGCAGGGGACTGCTGAAGGAAGCTGAATGTCTCTGTCTGTAATTTTAACTGCGCAAAAAAGCGCTAAAATAGGCCCCTCCCACTCATATTACAACAGTGGAAAGCCTCAGGAAACTGTTTCTAGGCAAAAATCAAGCCAGCCATGTGGAAAAAACTAGGCCCCAATAAGTTTTATCACCAAAGCATATATAAAAACGATTAAACATGCCAGCAAACGTTTTATATTGCACATTAATCAGAGTATATACCTCTGATAGCAAGCCTGATACTAGTCACTATTAAATCACTGTATTTAGGCTTAACTTACATTAATCCGGTATCAGCAGCATTTTCTAGCAAATTCCATCCCTAGAAAAACTTAAACTGCACATACCTTTTTGCAGGATACCCTGCACGCCATTCTCCCTCTGAAGTTACCTCACTCCTCAGACATACGTGAGAACAGCAGTGGATCTTAGTTACTTCTGCTAAGATCATAGAAAAACGCAGGCAGATTCTTCTTCTAAATGCTGCCTGAGATAAAATAGTACAACTCCGGTACCATTTAAAAACAAACTTTTGATTGAAGAAAAAACTAACTATATTACACCACTTTCCTCTTACTACCTCCAGCTATGTTGAGAGTTGCAAGAGAATGACTGGATATGGCAGTTAGGGGAGGAGCTATATAGCAGCTCTGCTGTGGGTGATCCTCTTGCAACTTCCTGTTGGGAAGGAGAATATCCCACAAGTAATGGATGATCCGTGGACTGGATACACCTTACAAGAGAAAATATATTTTAAAAAAAAATACCCTCTTTTAGATAGAACAATACAGAAGCACTTTTTATTCTCTCTTTTAAAAAGATCTGTATATAAAAGACATTTGTAAAACTATAGTTTTGTGAGCAAAATGTTTAATGCGTTGGCATCCAGGGATACACTCCTTAAAATTCCTATTCAGTATGTGTTTATCTTATCTCTTCTGCTATGGCCATTAGGAGTAGATAAAAAAATGAGATCTTGCACTGATCAAGCTATTGCTGTGTAGCATATTGCAGGGTCAATGTACTGAATCCTGTAGTGTCCACCTCTCTGAGGTCAATGGAGAAAAACATCTCCACAGGTTACCATTACAAGAAAAACAGGAATAATAAATAATAAAAGTAAAACAGCAAAGGTTTGGGGTTTTTTTGCTTTGCTTAAAGGGATAGAAAGGTTAACATTGAAATGTGCACAGCTGCACTTTAATTTTAAAAAGAAACATTTTTGCAATATAATTCCATTAGCAAAAATTCTTGTAGTACAAGTTATTACTGAGGCATATGCACATATGCTGTGAGGACCCGTGCACGAGCATTAAAGCACTGCACCTTCTCATAGAGCTGGTAATGGTGTGTATGGTGTCTGTTAAGACATAGGTTGTGTCATTCACACCACTGCTGACTCTCTGAGAAGATCTGGTGCACGGGCCTCACAGCATATGTGCGTATGCCGCTGATAAACAGTAATAACTTTTACTAGAAACATTTTTGCTAATGGAAAACTGTTTCGCCAATTTGTGCTGTGTCCTGCACAACCCATGGGCGTGAGCACAATGTTATCTATATGGCCCACATGAACTAGCAGTCTCCTGTTGTGAAAAGCAAATAAAAAAGCATGTGATAAGAGGCTGTCTGTAGTGGCTTAGAAACAGGCAGAAATCTAGAGGTTTAAATGTTATTAAGTATATTAATGTAACAATGCTGGTTGTGCAAAGCTGGGGAATGGGTAGTAAAGGCGTCGTCTATCTTTTTATACAATAACAATTTTAGTGTAGACTGTCCCTTTAAATGTACCCGTGCACAATTCACTTTTGACTTATTACTTTAAAGGGATATGAAACATTTCTTGTGTAATTCAGACAGAGCACATCCCTTTAAAAAAGTTATTAATTTACTTTGGTTATCAACTGTGCTTTGTTCCCATGTTATTCTGTGCTGAAGAGATACCTAGGTAGCATCAGTAGCACTACATGACAGAACATAGTGCTGCCCTCTATTGCTCTTACAAATGGATAACATTCTTGTTAAACTGCTGCCCTCTAGTGCTCTTAGCAAGGGATAACATTCTTGTTAAACTGCTGCCCTCTAGTGCTCTTACAAAGGGATAACATTCTTGTTAAACTGCTGCCCTCTAGTGCTCTTAGCAAGGGATAACATTCTTGTTAAACTGCTGCCCTCTAGTGCTCTTAGCAAGGGATAACATTCTTGTTAAACTGCTGCCATATAGTGCTCTTACAACGGGATAACATTCTTGTTAAACTGCTGCCCTCTATTGCTCTTACAAATGGATAACATTCTTGTTAAACTGCTGCCCTCTAGTGCTCTTACAAAGGGATAACATTCTTGTTAAACTGCTGCCCTCTAGTGCTCTTACAAAGGGATAACATTCTTGTTAAACTGCTGCCATCTAGTGCTCTTGCAAAGGGATAACATTCTTGTTAAACTGCTGCCCTCTAGTGCTCTTACAAATAGATAACATTCTTGTAAAACTGCTGCCCTCTAGTGCTCTTACAAATAGATAACATTCTTGTAAAACTGCTGCCATCTAGTGCTCTTACAAATAGATAACATTCTTGTAAAACTGCTGCCATCTAGTGCTCTTGCAAATAGATAACATTCTTGTTAAACTGCTGCCATCTAGTGCTCTTACAAATGGATAACATTCTTGTTAAACTGCTGCCATCTAGTGCTCTTACAAAGGGATAACATTCTTGTTAAACTGCTGCCATCTAGTGCTCTTACAAAGGGATAAGATTCTTGTTAAACTGCTGCCCTCTAGTGCTCTTACAAAGGGATAACATTCTTGTTAAACTGCTGCCATCTAGTGCTCTTACAAAGGGATAAGATTCTTGTTAAACTGCTGCCATATAGTGCTCCAGAAATGGGCCGGCACCTAACCATACATCCCTGCTTTTAAACATAAGATACCAAGAGAACAAAGAGAAATGTATAATAGAAGTAAATTAGAAATTGCATGTTTTATCTGAATAATGACAGAAATGTTTGAGTTTCATATCCCTTTAATTAAACATTTTACAGAGGAGTGCAATGTGCCTTTAAGAAGCATTTAAAAAGGACCAGTAAAGTGATGGTAAACTCTCCCCTTTGAAAAAGCAGTGTTTGCTCATTGTAACCACAACCCACTGGTCTATAGAACTTGCCCATTCAAACAGACTTAGCCTATAGAAAGAGCAGACCTTATCTCTCTATATAGAACAAATTTATCTTTAGTTTATCTCTCTATACTAATTAGGTGTTGAAATGTTCATTTTCTATTGCTAGAAAAAGCCTAAAGGTGCATTGTCCAATCCATTTAATAAGGGAAACTCTTTCAAATGGCCTGAGCTCTCTCTAGAATCCAACCCACACTGGGAGGTTGATTTATATTGCTGCCTCTTGTGCACATAACTTTTCGATAGAGAAAATACTGCAGTATTCATATTTTCAGTAAAGGTCAGTGTTTCCCAACTCCAGTCCCCAAGGCACACTAACAGGCCAGATTTTAATGATGTCTGAACTAAAGCAGTGACCATGGTAACTAACCTGCTCTCACCCATCAGCTGATTATTTCACCTGCGCTCTAGTTCGGATATCATGGAAATCTGACCTGTTCATGTGCCCTAAAGACTAGAAGTGATAAATATGGGTATAAGTTTCAACAGGCAAAATCAGTTATTTCAAATGGCAAAATAAAACTAAAAGAGCTATTTGTAAATAATTTATTACACTCTAGCAGGTAAAATGGATCTTTGAGAACAGATTCAAGGGGAAAACATTTTACAGATTAAAGCCCCCTTTAAGTTAAAGGGACGGATGTTTACCACTGGACTTCACAACTAATCATTTTTGGATTAATTGGGTAAATTCTAGATTAAAAATAGAATGTTCTCATTTTATAAGATAAAACGTGATCCAATGTATTCCCACCACTGAGAAGCAAATGGCCTGAGCTCTCTCTAGCATTCCCACCCACACTGGGAGGTTGATTTATATTGCTGCCTCTTGTGCACATAAAACTTTTCGATAGAGAAAATACATTTTATAACATAAAACGTGATACAATGCATTCCCACCACTGAGAATCAAATGGCTGCTCAGCCAAGGAGTGGCGTACGGAAATATCTGTCTTGTCAGGAACAGCATGTGTACGTGCCAGGCTATAGGTCACATTCCTTTTTAGGGGAGAACATATTGTGAAAAAGATAAAACACTCTAAAAACAAGAAATATTTATTTGTATCCCGTTCATTTAGGATTTTGAGTATAAATAAAACCAAGTAGTGTAGCTGATGGATGAGAATACTGGCTTAAAAATATTAACTGATGCCTTTAAAGGTACATGAAAACCAATATTGTTTTCCCTACTCTGATTCATTGACTTACTGATGTGTTCAGCTAGCTCACAGTAGCGCATGGCTGCTTCTTCAACAAACAATACCAAGACAATGAAGCTACATTAGATAATAAAAGAAAACTGGAAAGTTTAAAATGTTATGTTCTACCGAATTCTTGAAAGAAAAAAGTGTTCATGTCCCTTTAATGATAAGAACGGATATGACTGGAATCTAAGCCTCCATGTGTGATGTACAGCTTCAGGTAAAGGTTAAACACTGATGCCTTACGCAAGGATTTACTATCTGTGTGCCATTTTGTAGCCTATAATGCAGATTTAAAACAAACAAGGTTGCAAGATCTGAAGGCTTTTCAAAGATTTTATCCACTAATATACTTAACCAAAAATGCTTGATGTTCTGAGTAACCAGGGGCAACTCTAGAGTTTCTCATGCGCTTTGTTCTATCATGAACAGTTTGCTCACCACAATACACCATATCTAGGCGCCTTCAGATAATGCTCAGGTTGGCTCACCACAATACACCATATCTAGGAGCCTTCAGATAATGCTCAGGTTGGCTCACCACAATAAACCATATCTAGGAGCCTTCAGATAATGCTCAGGTTGGCTCACCACAATACACCATATCTAGGAGTCTTCAGATAATGCTAAGGTTGGTTCACTACAAAACACCATATCTAGGCGCCTTCAGATAATGCTCAGGTTGGTTCACTACAATACACCATATCTAGGCGCCTTCAGATAATGCTAAGGTTGGTTCACCACAATAAACCATATCTAGGCGCCTTCAGATAATGCTAAGGTTGGTTCACCACAATACACCATATCTAGGAGCCTTCAGATAATGCTCAGGTTGGTTCACTACAAAACACCATATCTAGGAGCCTTCAGATAATGCTCAGGTTGGTTCACTACAATAAACCATATCTAGGAGCCTTCAGATAATGCTAAGGTTGGTTCACTACAATACACCATATCTAGGAGCCGTCAGATAATGCTAAGGTTGGTTCACTACAATACACCATATCTAGGCGCCTTCAGATAATGCTCAGGTTGGTTCACTACAATACACCATATCTAGGCGCCGTCAGATAATGCTAAGGTTGGTTCACTACAATACACAATATCTAGGCGCCTTCAGATAATGCTCAGGTTGGTTCACTACAATACACCATATCTAGGAGCCGTCAGATAATGCTAAGGTTGGTTCACTACAATGCACCATATCTAGGAGCCTTCAGATAATGCTCAGGTTGGTTCACTACAATACACCATATCTAGGAGCCGTCAGATAATGCTAAGGTTGGTTTACCACAATACACCATATCTAGGCGCCTTCAGATAATGCTAAGGTTGGTTCACTACAATACACCATATCTAGGAGCCTTCAGATAATGCTAAGGTTGGTTTACCACAATACACCATATCTAGGAGCCTTCAGATAATGCTCAGGTTAGCTCAGCACAATAAACCATATCTAGGAGCCTTCAGATAATGCTAAGGTTGGTTCACTATAATACACCATATCTAGGCGCCTTCAGATAATGCTAAGGTTGGTTCACTACAATACACCATATCTAGGAGTCTTCAGATAATGCTCAGGTTGGTTCACTACAAAACACCATATCTAGGAGCCTTCAGATAATGCTCAGCTTGGTTCACTACAATACACCATATCTAGGAGCCTTCAGATAATGCTACGGTTGGTTTACCACAATACACCATATCTAGGAGCCTTCAGATAATGCTAAGGTTGGTTCACCACAATACACCATATCTAGGAGCCTTCAGATAATGCTCAGGTTGGTTCACTACAATACACCATATCTAGGAGCCTTCAGATAATGCTCAGGTTGGTTCACTACAATACACCATATCTAGGAGCCTTCAGATAATGCTCAGGTTGGTTCACTACAATAAACCATATCTAGGAGCCGTCAGATAATGCTCAGGTTGGTTCACTACAATACACCATATCTAGGAGCCTTCGGATAATGCTAAGGTTGGTTCACCACAATACACCATATCTAGGAGCCTTCAGATAATGCTAAGGTTGGTTCACCACAATACACCATATCTAGGAGCGTTCAGATCATGCTAAGGTTGGTTCACTACAATACACCATATCTAGGAGCCTTCAGATAATGCTAAGGTTGGTTCACCACAATAAACCATATCTAGGAGCCTTCAGATAATGCTCAGGTTGGTTCACTAAAATACACCATATCTAGGAGCCTTCAGATAATGCTAAGGTTGGTTCACCACAATAAACCATATCTAGGAGCTTTCAGATAATGCTCAGGTTGGTTCACTACAATAAACCATATCTAGGAGCCTTCAGATAATGCTAAGGTTGGTTCACTACAATACACCATATCTAGGAGCCGTCAGATAATGCTAAGGTTGGTTCACTACAATACACCATATCTAGGCGCCTTCAGATAATGCTCAGGTTGGTTCACTACAATACACCATATCTAGGCGCCGTCAGATAATGCTAAGGTTGGTTCACTACAATACACAATATCTAGGCGCCTTCAGATAATGCTCAGGTTGGTTCACTACAATACACCATATCTAGGAGCCGTCAGATAATGCTAAGGTTGGTTCACTACAATGCACCATATCTAGGAGCCTTCAGATAATGCTCAGGTTGGTTCACTACAATACACCATATCTAGGAGCCGTCAGATAATGCTAAGGTTGGTTTACCACAATACACCATATCTAGGCGCCTTCAGATAATGCTAAGGTTGGTTCACTACAATACACCATATCTAGGAGCCTTCAGATAATGCTAAGGTTGGTTTACCACAATACACCATATCTAGGAGCCTTCAGATAATGCTCAGGTTAGCTCAGCACAATAAACCATATCTAGGAGCCTTCAGATAATGCTAAGGTTGGTTCACTATAATACACCATATCTAGGCGCCTTCAGATAATGCTAAGGTTGGTTCACTACAATACACCATATCTAGGAGTCTTCAGATAATGCTCAGGTTGGTTCACTACAAAACACCATATCTAGGAGCCTTCAGATAATGCTCAGCTTGGTTCACTACAATACACCATATCTAGGAGCCTTCAGATAATGCTACGGTTGGTTTACCACAATACACCATATCTAGGAGCCTTCAGATAATGCTAAGGTTGGTTTACCACAATACACCATATCTAGGAGCCTTCAGATAATGCTCAGGTTGGTTCACTACAATACACCATATCTAGGAGCCTTCAGATAATGCTCAGGTTGGTTCACTACAATACACCATATCTAGGAGCCTTCAGATAATGCTCAGGTTGGTTCACTACAATAAACCATATCTAGGAGCCGTCAGATAATGCTCAGGTTGGTTCACTACAATACACCATATCTAGGAGCCTTCGGATAATGCTAAGGTTGGTTCACCACAATACACCATATCTAGGAGCCTTCAGATAATGCTAAGGTTGGTTCACCACAATACACCATATCTAGGAGCGTTCAGATCATGCTAAGGTTGGTTCACTACAATACACCATATCTAGGAGCCTTCAGATAATGCTAAGGTTGGTTCACCACAATAAACCATATCTAGGAGCCTTCAGATAATGCTCAGGTTGGTTCACTAAAATACACCATATCTAGGAGCCTTCAGATAATGCTAAGGTTGGTTCACCACAATAAACCATATCTAGGAGCTTTCAGATAATGCTCAGGTTGGTTCACTACAATACACCATATCTAGGAGCCTTCAGATAATGCTCAGGTTGGTTCACCACAATACACCATATCTAGGCGCCTTCAGATAATGCTAAGGTTGCATAAATAAAAAGAGAGAAGCACTCAACCTGGGAACGAACAATAGCATAATAGCTTGTTCTATGGCTAGTTACCACTCTAGAAGCAGCCTCTTTTTGCTCAATATGTGCCTTTCACAGAGAAGAACTTTCCTGTAGCATATCAGTCTGATGCTGACTTAACAGTGCAGTCCAGCCCCGAAATACAAGGCAATCCCTCTCTGAACGAGAGAAACGGCAAAACCCCAGACGTACGTTTCGGCTTATTGTGGGCCTCGTCAGTGAGGTGCAACCATATCCCTCTAGGCCCACCGAGCAACGGGTCCACGTCTGGATTCCCGCATCACACTTAGGGAGACTTCCCCAAGTGTCATAATTTGCATAAATAAAAAGAGAGAAGCACTCAAAAATGCTAAGGTTGGTTCACCACAATACACCATATCTAGGAGCCTTCAGATAATGCTCAGGTTGTCTCACCACAATAAACCATATCTAGGAGCCTTCAGATAATGCTCAGGTTGGTTCACTACAATACACCATATCTAGGAGCCTTCAGATAATGCTCAGGTTGGTTCATCATAATAAACCATATCTAGGAGCCTTCAGATAATGCTCAGGTTGGTTCATCAGCAAAATGCAATAACTTTAAGGTTGCAAGTTTCTTTAAAAGAGACAGTCTAGTCTAAAACAAACTTTCATTATTCAGATAGAGCACGTCATTTTAAACAATTTTCCAATTTACTTCTATCATCAATTTTGCTTTGTTCTCTTGGTATTCTTAATTGAGGTTCATATGCTAATTACTAAGCCCTTGAAGGCCGCCTCTTAGCTCAGGGCATTTTGACAGTTTTTAACCACTAGAGGGTGTTAGTTCATGTGTTTCATATAGATAACACTGTGCTCACGCACATGGAGTTCCTAGGAGCCAGCCTGATTGGATAAAATGCAAGTCTGTCAAAAGAACTGAAATAAGGGAGCAGTTTGCAGAGGCTTAGATACAAGATAATCATAGAGGTAAAAAGTGTATTAATATAACTGTGTTGGTTACAGAAAACTAGGGAATGGGTAATAAAGGGATTATCTATCTTTTAAAACAATAAATATTCTGGTGTAGTCTGTCCCTTTAAGGTTACAAGTTGAGTGGACACTTAACCACTCATCCTACCAAGTTAAATCGTACCATTAAGTCCAGTATTAAAAGCAGTTTAGCAACTCCAGGGTAGTGCACTAATGTTTTTTTAAGTTCCTTTGGGAAGAAAGACGCTCTATAAATTATATTCTTCCATAGTACATGACTGATGCAAAACATGAATTCTGTTGACAAATAAACTATTCATCAAAGCTATGATACTCCTCCTCTATGAATCCTACGATGGGCAACAAGATTAGATTTGTCTGCAAAATGTCTCCCACATTCAAAGCATCTATAAGGTTTCTCACCAGTGTGGGATCTGTAATGTACAATAAGTTTAGTTTTAGTAAGGAACCGTTTGCCACATACATTGCATTTATGCGGCCTATCATCTGTGTGTGATCTCTGATGCACGGACAGATTTGATTTGTCCGCAAAACGTTTGCCACATTCATTGCAACCATGGGGCTTCTCTCCGGTATGAGATCTCAGATGTATAGTAAGACGAGACTTGTAAGGAAACTGTTTGCCACATACATTGCATTGATGGGTTTTTTCTTCTCTATGTGTCAACAGATCATCGTTATACAAGGGCATTCTATTAATTATGTTAGCATAATGTATGCTAATTTTCTTGTCATTTTGCATATTTGTCATCGCTATGTTGTTGCAGCTATTGACAAAATTCCTGTTTGGAGAGTCCATAGATTGTTCACAGTTATACGATACAGATGAATGAGGGTTGCAAAAGGATGATGAGTAAAGAGAGTTTCCTTCAGGCTTAGCTTGAAACATATTTGAGATGTTCTCCACCATCAGATTTGAGGAACGGTCCACTGTGATCGACTCTTCAAACGTGTTTCTGTACAGAGGTCCTTCTGCTTGTAACGAGTATTCTGAGAGTATAAAAGAAGAGTAGAAGCTATCATTATAGCAATAAATAGAAATAAAAAACAAACGTTTCAATAATGTAAGGTCAGATAAATTTACCACAAAGTTACCAATCTAATAGATGCGCATTCGTAGCAACGAATTCTGAATATGTTGGCTGCTAGCTTCATTTGGCTCTATTCGAATCCGGATATCTTCGTGTTAAAGTGCAGGAAAATCCAGATCTTTGTATGTGGCACTTTCACACGAAGATATCCGGCTCTGAATACAGCTGAATGCTGCTGGCAGTCAACATATTCGGAATTCATTGCAACGAATGCTCATGTCTACAATCCAATCAACAACGTCTAAGAACACACAAGAAGCTAACGTGTGTCAGGCTGGCATATTGTGTAATTAGTACAGGAATTGGCACGTTTAAGATAAATCAGCGTTCTCTTCAAGATCTATTTAACCCTTTAAGGACACAGCTTTCTGTTTGCTCAATTGTTTTATGACGGAAAAATTCCGTCATATGTCCTTAAGAGGTTAATCACCTGGCTGATTTTACTTACCACAACAAGCTAAAATTTAAGGAGCACTAAACACAGTAAAAGACCATACTATGCATAATGTTCAACCGGTTAAAATAAATGTATTCAATATGTTTGTCCTCTTCCCACCTCAGGGGTTGCTAGATCAGGTTTACCCCACATATAATTCAGGTTTGGACTCTCAGAAATTGGAAGAGGATATTCAGTCGCAGAGTTGGTGTTTACTTATAGTGCAAATTTAAATGAGAACTGTATCAGTCGCATATAGATGGTTTCTTAATGCATCCAGGATAATAATGTCTATGGGGTCTGTTTTAGGGGGTGTCAAGATAGTGGTGCTTTGTCCCAAGGTTAAGCAGCTTTGGGATCAAATTAAAGGGACACTAAACCCAAATTATTTATTTTATGATTTGAATAGAGCAGCCATTTTAAGCAACTTTCTAATTTACTCCTATTATCAATTTTTCTTCGTTCTCTTGACATCTTAATTTGAAAAGCAGGAATGTAAAGCTTTGGAGACGGCCCATTTTAGCTTCAGCACTGTGGATAGCGCTTGCTTATTGGAGGCTACATTTAGCAAACCAATAAGCAAGTGTAACCCAGATTCTCAACCATAAATGGGACGGCTCCTAAGCTTTACATTCCTGCTTTTTAAATAAAGATAGCAAGAGAACGGAGAAAAATTTGATAATAGGAGTAAATTAGAAAGTTGCTGCTCTATCTGAATCATTAAAGAACAAAAATCTGGGTTTAGTGTCCCTTTAAAGGGGCATGAAATCCATTTTTTTATTTTATGATTCAGGTAAAAAACACCATTTTTAAAAAGTTTCCAATTAACTTTTATTATCAAATGTGCTGCATTCTCTTGTTATTCTTTGTTGAAGAGATATCTAGATAGGTGTGCACACGTCTGGGGCACTACATGACAGGAAATAGTGCTGCAATGTAGTGCTTCTGCTGATGTATAACTGCAGTATAGTACTGCAAATACGTGCACGCTCCTGAACATACCTTCCTACATATCAACAAAGGATAACAAGAAAACGTAGAACATTTGATAATAGCAGTAGATTGGAAAGCTGTATTTGTATTGTATTTGGGTGTGCACTAGTTAATTCTTGTTGTTAGTCACACCATAATGTTACCCATGACGTTAGGGGAGAGTATGGGGGGGCTGTATACTTCAGATTTCATATAATAGAAGGAGAATGTTGTTAGTAACCAGTGTACAGAATGTCTGCTAACTCTATGTTTAAAGGGACAGGATACCCAAATGTTGAAGCAGATGAAAGTGATGCCGCATAGCTGTAAAAAGAGGACTAGAAATGATCACCTGAAAACCTCTATGAAAAAAGGGAAGATATTTTACCTCCAACTGTATTCACACCCCACTGCAAAGGGACTTTACGCAGCCAATCAGGATGCTAGTCACAGGACTTGTAAACGGAGTGTGCATCTGGCATGTGCAGGCACAGTCATGTTATTTCCCTGTTCAGTTTAAGGAATTTTACGGTCAAATCTCATGAGATTTCAGTGAAATCTCATGGGATCACAGCAAAGCAAAACAAAACCTCAGCACTGCTGATGCCGATTGGCTGGTTTCCCCCCCCCCAAATTGCACCTGACAGGAGCTGAAGTAAAACTGTTGACAGTGCACTGACTTTTATGAACTGAAGACATTTTGAGATAAAATATCTTCCTTTTTTTACATAGAGATGTTCAGGTGATATTTTCTTATCACCTTTTTACAGTTATGCTACATCCCTTTAAAGTGATTTAGCACATGGGTAATATGTCCCTTTAAGTTTCTGAATTTTCATGGAAATTGATAAAAACTTAATAAAAATAGTATAAAAAAATGTATTCAAGTAAACAAAACTTTAAAGTGATTTAAAAGGGACAAAAAGGGACAGTAAGTAAACACTGCAATTTGAATAAACCAGTTAGTTATTTGTAGTAAATCTACATCAACGCTCATTATTCTGCCCCCTTTTCATGCAATTTAACTGAAAACTTCTCTAATTCATTGAACTGAAAAAGCTCACAGCTCACCCTGCTACATATGTGTGTATCTAACTGGCTTTATCAGATAAGAACTGCAAAACAATGCACTTTACACTAACAATATGACTGGGGCTAACCTTCTAAACATAATGTGTGTTATACAAGATACTGTTGTCTCTTTTGAGCAGACAGGATGTTTGAATACTAGCGCACGGGTCCTCACAGCATATGTGCATATGCTGCCGAAAAACAGTATATTGCAAAAAATATATAGTCTAGAAAAATAACTATAAACCAAAAGGTGTTTTCCATTCTATATCAAGAAGACAAAAGTACTTACCTGCGTAAGAGTCTGAATATAAATCCGCCTTTTGAAAATTCTTTTCATCTTCTTCATCCTCGCTAATTAATATGGTGTCTACACTTTCGTCAAGAAGACCTGAAATATACAATATGTCATCAGTGGGCGCAGCTTGCCAGCCATTTCAAAGTGGCCAGAAACAATATTCATTTTAAAATCACTTTTTTACCGCTCCTGCTGCATGATATAGAAACGGTGCAGGAGGCTATTTGCAGCTTAAAGGGACGGTCTACACCAGAATGTTTATTGTTTAAAAAGAAAGATAATCCCTTTATTACTCATTCCCCAGTTTTGCATAACCAACACAGTTATATTAATATACTTTTTACCTCTGTGATTACCTTGTATCTAACCCTCTGCAGACTGCTCCTTATCTCAGTTATATTAATATACTTTTTATCTCTGTGATTACCTTGTATCTAACCCTCTAAAGACTGCTCCTTATCTCAGTTATATTAATATACTTTTTACCTCTGTGATTACCTTGTATCTAACCCTCTGCAGACTGCCCCTTATCTCAGTTATATTAATACACTTTTTACCTCTGTGATTACCTTGTATCTAACCCTCTGCAGACTGCCCCTTATCTCAGTTATATTAATATACTTTTTACCTCTGTGATTACCTTGTATCTAACCCTCTGCAGACTGCCCCTTATCTCAGTTATATTAATATACTTTTTACCTCTGTGATTACCTTGTATCTAACCCTCTGCAGACTGCCCCTTATCTCAGTTATATTAATATACTTTTTACCTCTGTGATTACCTTGTATCTAACCCTCTGCAGACTGCCCCTTATCTCAGTTATATTAATATACTTTTTACCTCTGTGATTACCTTGTATCTAACCCTCTGCAGACTGCTCCTTATCTCACTTATATTAATACACTTTTTACCTCTGATTACCTTGTATCTAAGCCTCTGCAGACTGCTCCTTATCTCAGTTACATTAATACACGTTTTACCTCTGTGATTACCTTGTATCTAAGGCTCTGCAGACTGCTCCTTATCTTAGTTATATTAATACACTTTTTACCTCTGTGATTACCTTGTATCTAAGCCTCTGCAGACTGCTCCTTATCTCAGTTATATTAATATACATTTAACCTCTGTGATTACCTTGTATCTAACCCTCTGCAGACTGCCCCCTTATCTCAGTTATATTAATACACTTTTTACCTCTGTGATTACCTTGTAACTAAGCCTCTGCAGACTGCCCCTTATCTCAGTTATATTAATATACTTTTTACCTCTGTAATTACCTTGTATCTAACACTCTGCAGACTGCCCCTTATCTCAGTTATATTAATATACTTTTTACCTCTGTAATTACCTTGTATCTAACACTCTGCAGACTGCCCCTTATCTCAGTTATATTAATATACTTTTTACCTCTGTAATTACCTTGTATCTAACACTCTGCAGACTGCCCCTTATCTCAGTTATATTAATATACTTTTTACCTCTGTAATTACCTTGTATCTAACACTCTGCAGACTGCCCCTTATCTCAGTTATATTAATATACTTTTTACCTCTGTAATTACCTTGTATCTAACACTCTGCAGACTGCCCCTTATCTCAGTTATATTAATATACATTTAACCTCTGTGATTACCTTGTATCTAACCCTCTGCAGACTGCCCCCTTATCTCAGTTATATTAATATACTTTTTACCTCTGTGATTACCTTGTATCTAACCCTCTGCAGACTGCTCCTTATCTCAGTTATATTAATATACTTTTTACCTCTGTGATTACCTTGTATCTAAGCCTCTGCAGACTGACCCCTTATCTCGTGCTTTTGACAGACATACAGTTTAACAAATCAGTGCAGACTCCTAAAAAACTCCACAGGAGTGAGCACAGTTATCTCTACATGACACGCAGGAAATAGTACGGTCTGTGAAAAACTTTCAAAATGCTCTGAGCTAAGAGGCGGTTTTCAACGGTTTAGAGCCTGCCTAGGATTAGCTTTTCAAAAATACAACCAAGAGAACAAAGCAAATTTAAAGATAAAAGTCAATTGGAAAGTTGTTTATAAAATTGCATGCCCTATCTGAATCACAAAAGTTTAATTTTGACTAGACTGTCCCTTTAATTTAAGGTAAGAATTTAAGATGACAAAAGGTGTAGACTGTCCCTTTAATTATTCAGATATAACACGCAATTTTAAAAGACTTTTCAATTTGCTTTTATTTTCAATTTTGCTTTGTTCTCTTAATGTCCTTTGTTGAAAAGCAAATCTAGGTAGGCACAGGAGCAGCAGCTGGCGATTGGTGGATGCACACATATGCCTCGTCATTGTCTCACCCGGTGTGTTCCGCTAGCTCCCAGTAATGCATTGCTGCTCTTTAGTTGTCTTATGATGGTTAAACACATAAATAATGCAAGGATAAAAAGTTATTAGTAATAACACAACCAGGATATAGAAATAAATCTCGCTGACGTATTGTATTTTACTTACTTGCGTCTGAATCTGCTTCATGCTTTTGGTCCTGAATTCCTGTCTGGTACCTCGAAGTAGCATCTTCCGCTAGTTCCGTTTTCTTTTCTACTTGACAAAGAAATTATCATCAATTAGAATTTTGTTTGTAATTAAATGTAAAGTTTTACAAAACCATTTAACAAATCACATCAGCTGTTATTAGAGCACAGAAGGTTCAGAAGTCTGTGATTGGCCGGGTCGTGAGACAGCTGCTTCTGACTGGCTGATGTGCCCTGATGATTAGTTTCGACGCTTGCCACTCCCAAGCAGGACTTTGCCTATGTGTTTAACCCAGGTTTAGCAAAATCAATTCAAATGTTCCAATTTGTAAAAGTATTTAATTATGAACCTAAAATATTTATCAAGTAGGATTATAAAGTCTTTCATATATAGCACTGACCTATAGAAGTGTCGGAAGAGTTGTCTGCTGGTTCAATAAATCTTTCACATCTATTAACGTCTTCTTCATCTTCAATTGTTATCAAGTCTACATTTTCTTTAAGGAATCCAAGTGAGAAAAAAAGGTTAATAAAATGATTCCATTTAAATCAATTAGAAAAGTTTTATGCACAGTCTAGTCACAATGAAACTGCCATGATTCAGAGAGGGCATGTGATTTTAAATAACTTTTACAATTTCTTATTCACAAGAGCGCACTGCCATAGGCTCCAATGGGAGCCGCATTGTGATGCCGTCGTACATGGTATCAGAACTTACGCAGCGAAGGGGGTACGTAGAGCAGCAATGGCAGCATATTGTAAATATGTATGTATATGACTATATACGTCTAAATGTATGTGTTAATATGTGTATATACGCATTGTAACACATATATATATATATATATCAGCATATTGTAAATATATATGTATATGACTATATACGTATAAATGTATGTGTTAATATGTGTATATACGCATTGTAACACAAATATATATATATATATCAGCATATTGTAAATATATATGTATATGACTATATACGTATAAATGTATGTGTTAATATGTATATATACGCATTGTAACACATAAATATATATGTATATGACTATATACGTATAAATGTATGTGTTAATATGTGAATATACGCATTGTAACACAAATATATATATATATATCAGCATATTGTAAATATATATGTATATGACTATATACGTATAAATGTATGTGTTAATATGTGTACAGGTATACCCCGCTCATACAGCGGGTTAGGGACCGGAGCCCCGCTGTAAAGTGAAAACCGCCTTAAAGTGAAACAAGGCAGTTTTAGCTTTCTTTTCAGTGTTTAAAATCCTGAAAACATGTTTGAACTAACATATATTAGGGGTGCAATAGTGCTATGTTTAGTTTAACACTAGCACAACATAGTATTCAATTAATATTCAATAAATACTGTACCTGTAAAATAGTGACAATTACTGTAGTAAAATTTGCCAGACTATAGCACTGAGACACAGATTGCACTGCAATGCTATAAACAGAGTGAACTAAGCATAACAAAATGGTGCCATTCCCTTTTCTAGCAATCTCACGATGATTATAGCACTGTTTCAAAATCCTTGGAGGTTGAACTTCAGCTCCACAAAGCGCTGTATTAGCGAATCGCTGTAAAGTGAAGCGCTGTAAAGTGAGGTATACCTGTATATACGCATTGTAACAAATATATATATATATCAGCATATTGTAAATATATATGTATATGACTATATACGTATAAATGTATGTGTTAATATGTATATATACGCATTGTAACACATAAATATATATGTATATGACTATATACGTATAAATGTATGTGTTAATATGTGTATATACGCATTGTAACAAATATATATATATATCAGCATATTGTAAATATGTATGTATATGACTATATACGTATAAATGTATGTGTTAATATGTATATATACGCATTGTAACACATATATATATATATATATCAGCATATTGTAAATATATATGTATATGACTATATACGTATAAATGTATGTGTTAATATGTATATATACGCATTGTAACACAAATATATATATATGTATATCAGCATATACATATATATCTACTGGGGACACAAAGTTCCAATAGACCACAATGTAAAGGCACTTTTCAGAGCCTTTTTTTTTTTCTTACACCCCACACCCACCGACTTTAGACCCCAAAAACTGCCTAGTGCAGTTACCGGTTTTTTATTTTTAAGAAAACGAACACTTGACTTTGGGGGCATTTGTTGCACATTTATAAATTTAACCAGAGATCTAATTTCTGGTTATTTTATAAGCGCTAATTGCTCTCGCAAGCTTGCGGTAGCAATAACCAGAGACAAAAGATTGGACTGCGCTAGCAAATGTAATAGGTCAAACCAACAGAAAAATGGGCTGTCTCCAAACCCAAAAGTGAAAATATCTCAAAAGAAAGTATTAGATAGCTCTGATTACTATCACCTAGATTTAGAGTTCTGCGTTAGCCGTCAAAAGCAGCGTTAAGGGGTCCTAACGCTGCTTTTGGCCGCCCGCTGGTATTTAGAGTCAGGCAGGTAAAGGTCTACCGCTCACTTCCCTACCGCGATTCCAGGCTACCGCAGATCCCCTTACGCCAATTGCGTATCCTATCTTTTCAATGGGATCTGCCTAACGCTGGTATTTGGAGTCTTTGGAGAACTGAGCGGTAGAGCCTCTACCGACAAGACTACTAACGCCATAAAAAGTCAGTAGTTAAGAGCTTTATGGGCTAACGCCGGAATATAAAGCTCCTAACTACTGTGCTCTAAAGTACACTAACACCCATAAATTACCTATGTACCCCTAAACCGAGGCCCCCCCCCCACATCGCCGCAACTCTAATAAAAAATTGTAACCCCTAATCTGCCGACCGGACATTGCCGCCACCTACGTTATACTTATGAACCCCTAATCTGCTGCCCCTAATATCGCCGACCCCTATATTATATTTATTAACCCCTAACCTGCCCCCCCAACGTCGCCGCTACCTTACCTACACTTATTAACCCCTAATCTGCCGACCGGACCTCGCCGCCACTATAATAAATGTATTAACCCCTAAACCGCCGCACTCCCGCCTCGCAAACACTATAATAAATTGTATTAACCCCTAATCTGCCCTCCCTAACATCGCCGCCACCTACCTACAATTATTAACCCCTAATCTCCTGCCCGCACCGTCGCAGCTACTATAATAAAGTTATTAACCCCTAAACCTAACCCTAACACCCCCCTAACATAAATATAATTTATATTAAACTAATATTCCTAAAATTAACTAAATTATTCCTATTTAAAACTAAATACTTACCTATCAAATAAACCCTAATATAGCTACAATATAATTAAAGGGACATTAAACACAATTTTTTTCTTTCATGATTTAGATAGAGCATGCCATTTTAAACAACTTTTTAATTTACTTCTATTGTCTAATTTGCTTCATTCTCTTGATATACTTTGCCGAAAAGCATATCTAGATATGCTCAGTAACTGCTGATTGGTTGCTGCACAGATGCCTCGTCTGATTGGCTCACCTATGTGCATTGCTATTTCTTTAACAAAGGATATCTAAAGAATGAAGCAAATTAGATAATAGAAGTAAATTGGAATGTTGTTTAAAATTGTATTCTCTATCTGAATCATGAAAGAAATGTTTTGGGTTTAGTGTCCCTTTAATAATTACATTGTAGCTATTTTAGGATTTATATTTATTTTACAGGCAACTTTGTATTTATTCTAACTAGGTACAATAGCTATTAAATAGTTATTAACTATTTAATAGCTACCTAGTTAAAATAAATACAAAATGACCTGTAAAATAAATCCTAACCTAAGTTACAATTAAACCTAACACTACACTATCATTAAATTAATTAAATAAATTAGCTACAATTACCTACAATTAAATACAATTAAATAAACTATTCTATAATACAAAAAAAAACCCACTAAATTACAAAAAATAAAAAAATATTACAAGAATTTTAAACTAATTACACCTAATCTAAGCCCCCTAATAAAATAAAAAAAAAAAAAAATAATAAAAGTCCCTACCCTATTCTACATTACAAAGTAATCAGCTCTTTTACCAGCCCTTAAAAGGGCTTTTTGCGGGGCATGCCCCAAAGTAATCAGCTCTTTTGCCTGTAAAAAAAAAAAATACAACCCCCCCAACATTAAAACCCACCACCCACATACCCCTACTCTAACCCACCCAAACCCCCCTTAAATAAGCCTAACACTACCCCCCCTGAAGATCTCCCTACCTTGAGTCGTCTTCACCCAGCCGGGCCGAAGTCTTCATCCTATCCGGCCAGAAGAGGACATCCGGACCAGCAGACATCTTCATCCAAGCGGCATCTTCTATCTTCATCCATCCGGAGTGGAGCGGAGCCATCTTCTTCCCAGCCGACGCGGATCCATCCTCTTCGCCGAATGAAGGTTCCTTTAAATTACGTCATCCAAGATGGCGTCCCTCGAATTCCGATTGGCTAATAGGATTCTATCAGCCAATCGGAATTAAGGTAGGAAAAATCTGATTGGCTGATTCAATCAGCCAATCAGATTGAGCTTGCATTCTATTGGCTGTTCCGATCAACTAATAGAATGCGAGCTCAATCTGATTGGCTGATTGAATCAGCCAATCAGATTTTTCCTACCTTAATTCCGATTGGCTGATAGGATTCTATCAGCCAATCGGAATTAAGGTAGGAAAAATCTGATTGGCTGATTCAATCAGCCAATCAGATTGAGCTTGCATTCTATTGGCTGTTCCGATCAACTAATAGAATGCGAGCTCAATCTGATTGGCTGATTGAATCAGCCAATCAGATTTTTCCTACCTTAATTCCGATTGGCTGATAGAATCCTATCAGCCAATCGGAATTCGAGGGACGCCATCTTGGATGACGTCATTTAAAGGAACCCTCATTCGGCAAGTAGGAGTCGGTTGAAGAGGATGGATCCGCATCGGCTGGGAAGAAGTTGGCTCCGCTCCGGATGGATGAAGATAGAAGATGCCGCTTGGATGAAGATGTCAGCCGGTCCGGATGTCCTCTTCTGCCCGAATAGGATGAAGACTTCTGCAGGTCTGGATGTCCTCTTCTGCCCCATCGGATGAAGACTTCGGCCCAGCTGGGTGAAGATGACTCAAGGTAGGGAGATCTTCAGCGGGGTAGTGTTAGGTTTATTTAAGGGGGGTTTGGGTGGGTTAGAGTAGGGGTATGTGGGTGGTGTGTTTTAATGTTGGGGGGGGTTGTATTTTTTTTTACAGGCAAAAGAGCTGATTACTTTGGGGCATGTCCCGCAAAAAGCCCTTTTAAGGGCTGGTAAAAGAGCTGATTACTTTGTAATGTAGAATAGGGTAGGGACTTTTATTATTTTTTTTATTAATATTTTATTAGGGGCTTAGATTAGGTGTAATTAGTTTAAAATTCTTGTAATATTTTTTTATTTTCTGTAATTTAGTGTTTGTTTGTTTTTGTAATTTAGTTTAGTTTATTTAATTGTATTTAATTGTAGGTATTGGTAGCTATATATTTAATGATAGTGTAGTGTTAGGTTTAATTGTAACTTAGGTTAGGATTTATTTTACAGGTAATTTTATAATTATTTTAACTAGGTAGCTATTAAATAGTTAATAACTATTTAATAGCTATTGTACCTAGTTAAAATAAATACAAAGTTGCCTGTAAAATAAATATAAATCCTAAAATAGCTACAATATAATTATTCGTTATATTGTAGCTATATTAGGGTTTATTTTACAGGTAAGTATTTAGTTTTAAATAGGAATAATTTAGTTAATAAGAGTTAATTTATTTTGTTAGATTAAAATTATATTTAATTTAGGGGGGTGTTAGGGTTAGACTTAGCTTTAGGGGTTAATACATTTATTATAGTAGCGGCGAGGTCTGGTCGGCAGATTAGGGGTTAATACTTGAAGTTAGGTGGCAGCGACGTTGGGGGGGGCAGATTAGGGGTTAATAAATATTATGTAGGTGTCGGCGATGTTGGGGGCAGCAGATTAGGGGTTCATAGGGATAATGTAGGTGGCGGCGGTATCTGGAGCGGCAGATTAGGGGTTAATTGTGTAATGCAGGTGTCAGCGATAGCGGGGGCGGCAGATTAGAGGTTAATAAGTGTAAGGTTAGGGGTGTTTAGACTCGGGGTTCATGTTAGGGTGTTTGGTGTAGACTTAGAGAGTGTTTCCCCATAGGAAACAATGGGGCTGCGTTAGGAGATGAACGCTGCGTTTTTGCAGGTGTTAGGTTTTTTTTCAGCCCAAACTGCCCCATTGTTTCCTATGGGGGAATCGTGCACGAGCACGTTTTGCCAGCTTACCGCTACCGTAAGCAACGCTGGTATTGAGGGTTGAAGTGGCGGTAAATTCGGCTCAACGCTCCCTTTTTGGAGCCTAACGCAGCCCTTCAGACAACTCTAAATATTAGCGTTGTTTGGAAGCAGCAGTAAGAAAAAAGCTGCGTTAGCTACGCGGGTCTTTACCGACAAAACTCTAAATCTAGCCGTATAGCAGGAACCTGAACCATCAAATATCTGTGGCGCTAAGGAAAAGCTTAAAACCCATAGACAATATGGTCTATTAAATAAATAGGATACATTTTATATATATAGAACAATAAATATAGAATTAAGAACGATACTGACGAAGTATTAATTGTTAATATAATAAGGTATTTAATTTAATATATTAATGACTTAGTAAAAGACTGCATATTCAGATATGTCGGCACAATAGTAAAAAGTAAGCACAAAAAGATTAAAAATTGCTGCAGTGCAGATTAAATACATCCATCAATACATAAATATACAAAGCAGAAATTCATAAATACAAAAACATAAATGCAAATATAAATATAACCGTAAATGTGTATCGGCAGATACACAATGCCAGAGGGTGTTTGAAGCTTCAGGAGATGTGTAGCAAATGGGTAAATAGCGCTCCTTAGAATAATCGCTCTTGCTACCTTGCTAAGCTTACACCAAAGTCTCCAAATTGAATTAAACAGTAATGGTTTCCTAAGAGAAGACAAGAAAAAACAACTTGTCACCAGCAGAAGAAAGTTCAAACACAAAGGTGTCCAATTTTACTTACACCGGAGGGTGTGTATGCTCGATCCTCAGCAACTAGTGGACAACGTCCCACGCTCAGTGATGCTCGTCTCTTCCGGGTTACCGCAATCTGCGGTTTCGGCACTTCAGTTCAGATCAGTAAGATCAGTTAGACAGCTGTGATCCGTGCTCTAACTGTCACGTGCAGCCTCATCTAGGAGTTATTGGGCGCTCTAGGAAAAGGAGCCATAAGTTACGTAACTTCCGTGTCACGTGCACGTAAACCGTAGTCATGTGAGTAGAGGGGAGGTGAGGTCTGAAGCAATTGGACTTGTGGTAAATCGCTTCAGACCTCACCTCCCCTCTACTCACATGACTACGGTTTACGTGCACGTGACACGGAAGTTACGTAACTTACAGCTCCTTTTCCTAGAGCGCCCAATAACTCCTAGATGAGGCTGCACGTGACAGTTAGAGCACGGATCACAGCTGTCTAACTGATCTTACTGATCTGAACTGAAGTGCCGAAACCGCAGATTGCGGTAACCCGGAAGAGACGAGCATCACTGAGCGTGGGACGTTGTCCACTAGTTGCTGAGGATCGAGCATACACACCCTCCGGTGTAAGTAAAATTGGGACACCTTTGTGTTTGAACTTTCTTCCGCTGGTGACAAGTTGTTTTTTCTTGTCTTCTGTTAGGAAACCATTCCTGTTTAATTCAATTTGGAGACTTTGGTGTAAGCTTAGGAAGGTAATAAGAGCGATTATTCTAAGGAGCGCTATTTACCCATTTGCTACACATCTCCTGAAGCTTCAAACACCCTCTGACATTGTGTATCTGCCGATACACATTTACGGTTATATTTATATTTGCATTTATGTTTTTGTATTTATGAATTTCTGCTTTGTATATTTATGTATTGATGGATGTATTTAATCTGCACTGCAGCAATTTTTAATCTTTTTGTGCTGACATATCTGTATATGCAGTCTTTTACGGAGTCATTAATATATTAAATTAAATACTTACCTTATTATATTAACAATTAATACTTCGTCAGTATTGTTCTATATTCTATATTTATTGTTTACACACACACATACATATATATATATATATATATATACATATATATATATATATATATATATATATATATATATATATAAAAATGTATCCTATTTATTTAATAGGCCATATTGTCTATAGGTTTTAAGCTTTTCCTTAGCGCCACAGATATTTGATGGTTCAGGTTCCTGCTATAGTAATCAGAGCTATCTAATACTTTCTTTTGAGGTAGCAATAACCAGCCACTTGTAATAGCCGATTAAATATCTCTCATTTGATATTTATGAAGAAGCGGTTTAACCGCTGCTTCATAAGCCCCCTCCGCCAATCTGGAGTTAGCGGATGAAATTATATGCCCTAATCTCATGCAATAGGTTGTATGAGGGTGGGGGGGGGGTATTGCACAAGTGTTCACTTGTGCAATGATAAATATGGGGAACACATTCGCCCCACAATTTGCGATAGGATGTTGACAGGTTCACTAAATATGAATCCGCTTGCAAATTGATAAATCTTGAATATATATATATATACACACACACACACACATACACATATAAATAAAATGTAGCTGCAATATACTATAAATATATATATGTCAATAATTAAATAATTATTTTATCTTTGAAGTACAATATTCTTTTATATATCCCTTACCTGCAGTATTTGAAGATTCCTTTGCTAGTTGAACACAACTTGTAACCACTTCTTTATCTTCAGTTATGATCGTGTCTAGATTTTCTTTAAAGATTACAGATAAGAAAAAAATTGTTCATTGCCATTTAATTAGATAAATAAAACATATCTATATATTTTACATCACCACCTCCAGCGTAATCACTGACATATTTTATATACATAATTTTTAATAGTGGATACGAATGAGAAGGTCCATCAAGTCTGCCTATATTTCCTTTAAATGGACCACTAAAGTCAAAATGAAACTTTCACTATACAAATAGAACATGCAATTATTAACAGCGTTCTAATTTACTTCCATTTTCAATTAGTGCACAATCCTTTTAAACTCATGCTGAGGCAACAGCTGCTACTGAGCATGTGCAAGAGTTCCCAGCGTGTATGTATATGCATTTTGTGATTGGCTGATGGCTGTCACATGATACAGGCGGTGAGAAATGTAAGCAAATTTTAAAATTTGTTGCAAAAAAAAAAAAAAAAAAAAAGCTACTGCTCATTTGACATTCAAATTGAATTTGTTCAGCTAGCTACCATTAGTGTAATGCTGTTTATTCAGCAAAGGATAACAATAGAATTAAGCATTTTTACTAATAAAAGTAAATTTAAAAGTTGTTTAAAATTGTATGTTCTATGCGAATCATGAATTACATTTTTGGGATTTACTGTCCCTTTTTTAACAGTTTGCACCTTATTATATCCATAGGAAACATACCCTTTCCCAAATGAAATATAACTACATTTCAAGTAGATTTTTTCAGACTTATTTCTTACCTACAGAGGAGTTTGAAGACTTCATCGCTGGTTGAGTAGAATTGTCAGTTGTCTCATCACTTTTTTCCCCATTTGAAATAACGTCAACAATTTCTTTACAAGTGGAGATTTCTAAAAGAGAAAATAAAATGATTCCAAGTACTAAGAAATATTATTAGCCCAGTGCCATTAGTTCAACACAAATTATATACATTATTAATGATTATGTTAATAATATAAACTACACATCTATAATGATAATACATTTATAAAATAAAAGCTTGACAAATTCTGGGAGCCAGTGAACAAAAACTTCTAATATCGTATGTGTAAAAAAAACTAACAAATTATTTTATATTGAATTAATTTAATATTCACTTATTTTAGCTTAATTTGTAGCCGGATGGTGTGAACAACGAGTAGTCCCTGGGGAGAACACAGCCTTTTCAAATGGGCCTCCTCTTTCTCTCCGACCCACCACTGGGAAAATGATATTTGCTGTTTTTTGTCTGCATAGCTTTTCTACAGCAAATACTGCAGCCTTGAAAATATCAGTAGAGGTGGCAGCTTCAATAGGCAAAAGCAGCTACTTTACTTGTCAAAATAAAGGCAAAAAGGCTATTGGTAAACATGTCCGCCAACTCTAGCTGGGAAAATAAGCCAACGGGGTAGGTACGTAGAACCGTTCTTTACTCAGTCTAATGTTTACCTTCCCTTTGGGAGCTGACCACATTAGTATACAAATATTACACTATCATTTATCATTTTTAGTTGACTCCGGGTAGGAAAAAGATTCTCAAAAAACAAAACCTTTAGAAATGAGAGAAAAAATTACTTTTAGCAGACAGTTATTAAAAAGGGACACTAAACCCAATTTTTTTCTTTAATGATTCAGATAGAGCAGCAATTTTAAACAACTTTCTAATTTACTTCTATTCATTTTTCTTCGTTCTCTAGCTATCTTTATTTAAAAAAGCAGGAATTTAAAGCTTAGGAGACGGCCCATTTTAGGTTCAGCACCCTGGATAGCGCTTGCTACATTTAGCAAACCAATAAGCAAGCATAACCCGGTTCTGACCCAAAAATGGGCCGGCTCCAAACCGAATGAAGAAAATAAATAATAGGAGTAAATTAGAAAGTTGCTGCTCTATGTGAATCATGAAAGAAAAAAATTGAGTTTAGTGTCCCTTTAATGATCGCCACTCACCTGCCTTGGGCTTAGAATTAATTTGCGCCGACTGATTATCCTCTGTATCTTGTCTGCACTGTTCTGCATCACTACTTTGTACAGGGTCCAGATGTTCTTTAGATGTCTCTGAGAATTTAGATAAAAAGGAAAAATGTTTAACCCCTTAAAGGGACACTCAGATAAAATTAAATTTTAAGGATTCAGATACAGCATGTAATTTTAAACAACTTTCCAATTTACTTCCATTAAAAAAAATGTGCACATTCTTTTATATTTACACTTTTTGAGTCACCAGCTCCTACTGAGCATGTGCAAGAATTCACAGACTATACGTATATGCATTGGTGATTGGCTAATTGCTATCACATGGTACAGGGGGAGGGGAAATATACATAACTTTGAAATTTGTTAGAAAAAAATCTACTACTCATTTGAAATACAGAGTAAATGCTATAGTATTGTCTTGTTATCTTGCATTTGTTGATTATGCAAATCTACTGTGTTTACTGGTCTTTTAATAACCACAGCACTTTTCCATTTTCTGTCCGTTTGGGACCAGGGCTATTTTTACATTTCTGCGGTGTTTGTGTTTAGCTGTAATTTTCCTCTTACTCATTTACTGTACCCACACATATTATATACCGTTTTTCTCGCCATTAAATGTACTTTCTAAAGATACCATTATTTTCATCATATCTTATCATTTACTATAAAAAAAATTATAAAATATGAGGAAAATATTGGGAGAAAAAAAAAAACACACTTTTTCTAACTTTGACCCCCAAAATCTGTTACATATCTACAATCACCAAAAAACACCCATGCTAAATAGTTTCTAAATTTTGTCCTGAGTTTAGAAATACCCAATGTTTACATGTTCTTTGCTTTTTTTGTAAGTTATAGGGCCATAAATACAGGTAGCACTTTGCTATTTCCAAACCACTTTTTTTCAAAATTAGAACTTGTTACATTGGGACACTGATATCTTTCCCTGAATATCCCATGACATGTATAGATATTTTTTAGAAGACATCCCAAAGTATTGATCTTGGCCCATTTTGCTATATTTCCTGCCACCATTTCACCGCCAAATGCGATCAAATTAAAAAAAAAAAAAAAAAAAAAAAGGTTCACCCCCTCCCAGATCCCTTAGATCTTTTCTATAGCAATTCCCTCCCCCCTCTCTCCCACTTTGTATCACAAAATTGTTATGTAGTGTAGCGGTTCCCACCCGCTCCTGCCCCGTGCACGCGCGTCCATGCGCGCCCCCGGTGACCCCGCCCCCCTCTTGATGCTAACTCCCATCGATGGCCGCCCACCCGCCTCCCCCATCGGCTTCAACCCACCAACGATTGCAGCCATCGATATCCGATGTATTTTTTTTTAGAGGACGTACCCCATACGTCATCGGTCGTTAAGGGATTAAAGGGCCATGATACCCAAATGTTGAAACACTTGAAAGGGATGTAGCACAGCTGTAAAAAGGTGGACTAGAAAATATCACCTGAACATCTCTATGTAAAAAAGAAAGATATTTTACCTCAAAATGTCCTAAGTATTCACACCCCATTGTAAAGGACTTCTAAGCAGCAAATCAGTATGTCTGTCCCGGGACAGCTAAGGGATTGAGCCTCGTGCACTCTCATTTTATTTCCCTATTCAGTTTAAGGACGTTTACTATAAAATCTCATGAGATCACAGTAAAAGAGTTCATGACCTCAGCACTGTTGATGCTGATTGGCTGCTGTTCATTTCTTCATTTATTTATTTTTTACCTGCAGCTGAATTATAACTTTTTACACAGAACTTACTCTGCTGAGCTGAGGAAATTGTGAGGTAAAATATCTTCCTTTTTTACATAGAGATGCTCAGGTGATATTTTCCTGTCAGCTTTTTACAGTTATACTGCATCAGTTTCAAGTGATTTAGCATATGAGTATTATGTCCCTTTAAGTATCTACAGAAACAGAGATGGATGGCGCGGTGGCCATTATTAATTACATAATTTATTTTTTTTTCCATTTTTATGCTTTATTACAAAATTTTAAATACAGAGTGAAAACGACATAGAAAGAAGGCGATATCGCTTGTGTGTTACATCATGTATACATATAGGTATAGATGTATATTGTACCACAATATGAACATATATATATAAAAATATGTATTTATGAATAAGTAGAAAATATTGTGTTATGTGAAGAACATCGGAATATGAAATATTCATATTTTCATGTCGGGTTAGTGTACTTGAGAATATGCGATTGGGTTTGCGCGCAAGTAGGGTGTTAGGTTTTTTTTCCCCCACTTTTCTTGCTCCATTGACTTCTATGGGGGAATTACGTTAAGGCGATCGCGATATTCTAACTTTGACTTTTTGTGCACATAGGGTTAGCGTGCGAGCAAAAACGTTCAACTTGTAATATGAGCGCTACCAGATGCGCACAAAAAAAATATTTCTAGCGGAGTTAGAGCAGGAGCGTTAAATACCGCTCCACTCATACTCTGGTCCCAAAATAGTAGCTTTCTGATTTTATACAAACACAATATCACATTATTTGTTATATATGCATATCCCTATATTGCAAAACATATACATAGAATATTAAATATTTTAAACACATTAAAACTTATTTTGTTAGCAATATTTGCATTGTTTTACAGTCGTGGGAAAAACCTTTTGAGTATGATTAATTCACCTCCAGCCTTGATCATCTAATCACTGTGTAACGAAATGACAATTACAAATGCTTTTAAAATAAAATGAATAAAAATCATTGTTAGCAATATAAATATACAAAAATACTAATATGCGCCTTTACCTCAGAGAGAAACAGGAGAGATATTAGCCAGGTGTGGCATATTAAAGGTTTAGATTGGGCGTGTTATGTCTCCGCCCCCATGGTGAACTAACCGTCATGATGGGCGCAGAAAACGCGTTTTTTACCTGCGATCTTAGGTGCTGGGATTTCCGAATTCCTGGATATGTGAGGATCATCCTCTATCATCACAGCTTTATAGACGTCCTTGTGTCCTTCTATATAGTCCCACTCTTCCATAGAGAAATAGACAGCAACATCATCACATTTAATGGAAACCTAAAACGCACATAAAAGTACCATTAAAGGGACAGTCGACACCTTGAGATTTTTATATAAAAATGTTTTGTCATATACAGAGGGCTTCATTTATCAAGATGTGAGAGCAGCTTCGGAGCCCCAGGGTTTAAAGCTTGTGTGATCAAGACTGAAACGCTAGTAAAAAGCAGCAGAAGTCTTAAAGGGACACTAAACCCATTTTTTTTTTCTTTTATGATTCAGATAGAGCAGCAATTTTAAGAAACTTTCTAATTTATTCCTGTTATCAATTTTTCTTCGTTCTCTTGCCATCTTTATTTAAAAAAGCAGAAATGTAAACTTAAGAGCCGGACCATTTTTTGGTTCAGAACCTGGGTAGAGCTCGCTGATTGGTGGCTACATTTAGCCACCCAGGTGCTGAACCAAAAATGGGCCGGCTCTTAAGTTTACATTCCTGCTTTTTCAAATAAAGATAGCAAGAGAATGAAGAAAATTTGATAATAGGAGTAAATTAGAACGTTGCATGTTCTATCCGAATCATGAAAGAAAAAAAATTGGGTTTAGTGTCCCTTTAAGCTCTCTAGCGGATTTCAATCACACCAATCAGAACAGAGGGCGATTGACAGACCCCGCACCTGAACAGGGGGCAGCATTGCATGGTTAAATGGGGGCAGAAGATGCTGCCTGCTCACTGCAAGATAGTGAACCTTGTCCGCCCACCAATTGATGAATAGGGCCCAATGAAACAACTTTGCAATATAGTTTAATGGTTTACTTTGCCCCCTTTTCATGAAACTTTGACAATAAAGCAATGTCTAATTCTCAGAACATGAAATGCACCGCTGACTTTGTAGTTTGCAAATGCACGGTATTTAGGAATGTCGTACTATTTTGCGACACACAAGACAACTTAAAACTGTGTGTTTAATTCAGTGATTTTTAACCTTTTTTTTGCCGTGGCACACTTTTTTACATTAAAAAATCCTGTGGCACACCACCATCCCAAAATTTTAAAAAAATCACACATTGTAGCCTAATACAGCATATATATATATACACATACACACAAACACACACATACTGTATGTATTGTGCTGTTATGCCATGCCTCCTACAAACTACCCCTGCACTGGGAGTAAAAAACAAGCAAAGTTTAAAAATATGTCACACTGTTGTCAGTCTGCCGTGGCACACCTGAGGATCTCCCACGGCACACTAGTGTGCCACGGCACACTGGTTGAAAAACACTGGTTTAATTAATAATACATCTTATATAAGGAACATATGAGTGAGGTTGAAGAGCGCTGATAAATGTGAGAGATCTTTGCACTGTTTCTATCACAGAGTTTTCCTTAAAGGGATAATAAAGGCAAAAATAAACTCATGTTTACTTCTATTATCTCATTTGTTTTATTCTCTTGGTATCCTTTGTTGAAAAGCATACCTAGGTAGGCTCAAGAGCAGACAAGCACTGCTGAGAGCTAACTGCTGATTGGTGACTCACATTTATGTTTCTTGATATTGGCTCACCAGATGTGCTCAGCTAGCTCCCAGTAGTGCATTGCTGCTCCTGCAACAAAGGATACAAAGAGAATAGAAATAAAATTGGAAAGTTCTATCTAAATCATGAAAGAAAAATATTGGGGTTCACATCTCTAAGACGTTTAATGCATCTTATACGCCACTTAAAGGGACAAAAAAATGTATTTCATGATGATTCAGATACAGCATGTTTTATAACAAAGGATACCAAGAAAAGAAAGCAAATTAGATAATAGAAGTAAATTGGAAATTTGTCTAAAATTGTATGTGGTATCTAATTCATGAAAGAAAATGTTTGGGTTTTATGTCCCTTTAAGGAGAATGCAGTGAGTATACTCTGTACGTTTACATTGCACCCACCTCGCCGGTTAGCTGGTGTACGCTGCTGTGGGGAGAATTCTTTTTCACAAGGATATATTTCTGCAAATTAACAAAGAAACACAAATCAGTTTGCAATATAAAAGGGTCAATAAAACAAAATGAATGCTGACCTGACAAATGATCCTCTTTCTTGGCAGTGAGAGTCCCCAAATTCATTCATCACTGTTGGGAAATCGATACCCAAGCTAAAGAGGACACAGAATGAACAGGGGGAGACAAAACAAGGCAGGCTGACCTAAACTGAAGGCACTGCCACTTGAAGCACTTTTCTCCCAAAAAGAAGCCTCTCTGCCTACCTCCTAGTAGACGAGACAAAGAATTACTGGGGAGGTAGAGGTAGTGGGAGGGATACTTATAGCTGAGGCTGGGGTGTCTTTGCCTCCTCCTGGTGGTCAGGTGTTGTATTCCCAACAGTAATGAATGAATTTGTGGACTCTCACTGCCGTTAGAAAGAAAAACAAGTAATAGCGCCAAAAACAGCGGGAAATACAAATGTAGCCAAAGACGTTATATATATATATTATTTTTTTTTAATCACGATACATTTATTTGCGCTGTTGCAAATTCTATTTCTAAAGATGCTGTGAGAGAATAAGCAATATTTATTATAATTGTATTATTAACATCACACTTTTTTTTTTTTTAGCAAGAACTCAAAACTCTTTAGCGCTCTGCGTCTGACTTAGTGACATCATAGACAGATCTCACCTTATTTAAAATAAATAACCTGTCAATTGAACCAAATTAATACAATTAGAAAGCCGACCCATTTAAAACTATCAATCATATCCCTGAATTATGTTTTTAACCTGTTTTTAAATGTATCTAAACCATTTTAAAATGTATCCAATTTATTGGCATTTACTACCTCCTTAGGCAAGGAGTTCCACAATGTAATTGCTCCTACAGTAAAAAAAATGTTTACGTTGCTAGAGATTAAATCTCCTTTCCTCCAGCTTTAGCCCCTTCATGCTGGGGGGCACGTGCTTAGATCGGAACAAATATCTGGTGTAAACACTTGCTGCAAAATTTAAATCACAGGATAGTCAATGCGATCATGTGATTTCTATGCCGTGATCGGAACATGGGGGACTGACTACGCTGCTAGGCATGCCCCCCAGTCCAAGTTTTCATTAACAAAGAGGAGGTGGCTGCAGTACTCCATACAAGGTAGGACATTTCATGTCATCCCAACAGCGTTAAAGCCAAGCACTTTGAGGACGGCATGAAACATCCTAATGGCGTGTCAGGGTTTTTTCCTGCCTTGTTTGCCATGTACTGCTGGCAGCCATTTTATTCACCTCTCTTGCTGACTTTGGTGCATTCTGGGAGATGCTGCTCACTTCCTTTTATGGCCAGACTGGTTTACATCATCCATGTGAGACCAGATGCAGTCTCAGAATTGTGATGTCATCACTTATTATTTAAAGGGCCTTTGTTCAGTATGCTTTGCCCTTGCGTTGTCTCAGACCTGTTTGTCCTGTGTATTACCTGGCTGTCTGACGTTCCTCCTGGTTCCTGATCTCTGGCTTGTTCCTGACTCTGCTGTTCGCCTTGTTCCTGATTCCGGCTCGTCTGACTACTCGCTTTGGCTCCTGACTCGGCTTGTCTGACTACCAGCTCTGGTTTTGATTCCTGGCTTATTATTTGACTTGTGGACTTTTTATTATTTTTTGCTATTAATAAAAGGTGTGATTTTTTTTTTTGCACTTCTCGTCTCAGTCTGATTCCTGGCACCCTGACATTACGCAAGGGCCATGAATCCTGATGGTGCTAATAATCCACCTTTACCTGCCATAATTTCCAGGATGGATGAACAGGATCACCGCATGGATCAATTTGCACTAGCCCTGCAAACCCTGCTGACTCGCACTGCACATTTGGACCAAAGTGTCCCGCAAGTTATGGCTGCTCCTGTTTCCACTGATGCACCTAGTCCTACCAGGAGCATGTCCGGTTCTGCACCTCTACCTCAGCGATATGGAGGCGATCCTAATCAGTGCAGAGGGTTTTTGAACCAGGTGGGCATTTACTTTGAGATGTTACCTCAGGTGTTTCTCTGACAGAGCTAAGGTGGGATTTCTCATCTCTTTACTCTCTGACACAGCTCTTGCCTGGGCTAATCCCTTGTGGGAGACTAATAAACTTGTTATTTCAAATTGCCCTGAATTTGTGGCCTCCTTTCAAAGGGTATTTGATGTTCCGGCTCGCTCCTCCTCTGCTGCTAAACAACTCATGTCCATTCAGCAAGGTACAAGATCTGTTGCTCAGTATGCAATTGAGTTCCGTACGCTTGCAGCAGAGGTAGGCTGGAACAATGAAGCCCTTGTTGCCGCCTTCTTTCATGGGCTCTCTGATGCGATTAAAGACGAAGTTGCTGCCAGAGATTTACCAGAAGATCTCGAGGCATTGGTGTCTTTTTTTATCCTAATTGACATCAGACTAAGTGAGAGGCCTTCTTTCAAGGAGCGCTTGCGGAAGCCTCCTGTACCGTTGTTTCCTACGTGTTCGTTCCCACCCATGCCTCCTGGTCCCGAGTCACCAGGTACTGCTGAGCCGATGCAGTTGGGATTCACACGTTTTTCCGCGGCGGAGAGGGCCTTTAGGAGGAGGGAGGGGCTCTGCCTGTATTGTGGGTTACAGGGCCACCTTTTGAAGTCTTGTCCTACATGGCTGGGAAACGCTCACACCTAAGGTCCTGTCGGGGGCAGACCTTAGGTAGTTTATCCTTGTCCCCGGAACCGCTAAAGGAGAAACCTTTGATCACGGTTGTCCTTTCCTGGGTGGACTCCTCCATAGTCACCCAGGCTCTTGTAGACTCCGGTGCTCCGGGCAATTTCATTGACAGTGCATTTGTATCAAAGCACTCCATTCCTGTTTTGCCTCGGTCCGTTCAGCTCGCTATTGAGGCCATTGATGGCAGGCCCCTTCAGCCCGCATTAGTTACTCACGAAACTGCTCCGTTTTCCACGGCTGTTGGGGTTCTCCATTTTGAAATCCTCCAGTTCCAGGTGATTAACTCTCCACATTTTCCGGTTGTTTTGCGTTATCCCTGGCTCCAAAAGCACAATCCCAGTCTCGACTGGCGCATGTCCGAAATTTTGTCGTGGTCTCCGCAATGTATTTCCACTTGTCTTCAGAAACCAGTTAAAGTCTTGTGCACTTCTTCGGTATCTCAATTGCCAGAGGAGTACCGAAGGTGCGTGCCGGTACGTTGCCTCCTCACCGGCCTTACGATTGTGCCATAGACCTGCAACCCGGAGCCATTCCTACTCGGGGCCGGGTTTACCCTCTGTCTGTTGCGGAGAATTGTGCTATGGAGGAGTATGTTTCCGATGCTCTGTCGCGGGGGATCATCCGCAAATCCTGCTCTCCTGCAGGGGCTGGCTTCTTCTTTGTGAAGAAAAAGGGTGGCGAGTTAAGACCATGCATCGATTATAGGGGTCTTAATCGTCTTACCATTAAGAATGCTTACCCTATTCCGCTTATTACGGAACTCTTTGACCGCCTCAAGGGAGCTACGGTATTTACTAAACTTTATTTGAGAGGAACGCACAATCTCGTTAGGATTAAGGAGGGCCACGATTGGAAAACAGCATTTAACACCAGGAGCGGGCATTATGAGTATCTTGTAATGCCCTTTGGCCTATGTAATGCTTCTGCTGTTTTTCAGGAATTTATTAATGATGTCCTACGAGATATGTTGCAACAGTGTGTTGTGGTGTACTTAGACGACATCCTCATACACTCACCCCCACTTGAGGCTCATCGTTCTGATGTTTCACGGGTTCTTCAGAGACTACATGAGAACGGCCTGTTTTGTAAACTCGAGACATGTGAGTTCCATCAGACTCAAGTAACCTTCCTAGGTTATGTTATCTCCGTTGCAGCGTTCTCCATGGATCCTGACAAGTTATCTGCAGTTCTGCAGTGGCCTCGCCCAGTTGGTCTTCGGTCTATTCAACGTTTTTTTGGGTTCGTCAATTACTATAGAAAGTTTATTAAAAACTTTTCTTCCTTGGTCAAACCTATCACAGACACGACCCGTAAAGAGAATGATCCATTCCATTGGTCACCTACTGCCATTAAGGCCTTTGATAGTCTTAAGACTGCCGCTCCAGTTCTGGCTCATCCTAACCCTGTCCTGCCTTTCGTTCTTGAGGTCGATGCGTCTGAGACTGGAGTAGGTGCCCTCTTGTCTCAACGTCCTACACCTGATGGTTCCTTGCATCCGTGTGGTTTCTTCTCTAAGATATTGTCTCTAGCAGAGTGCAATTATGAAATTGGCGACAGGGAATTACTGGCCATAATTTTGGCACTCAAGGAATGGAGGCATCTTCTCGAGGGTACTAGCGTGCCAGTGCTCATTCTTAATGACCACAAGAATTTAACTTATCTATCTGAAGCAAAACGTTTGTCGCCCCGACAGGCCAGATGGGCGCTATTTTTGTCTCGGTTTAATTATGTGGTCTCCCACCTGCCTGGTAGTAAGAATGTTAGGGCTGATGTCCTCTCTCGACAATTTTCACCTCTGTCCAAGGAGGAGTCTGTACCTACTCCAGTTATACCTCCTGACCATATTTTGGCTACCATACGTACTAATTTGACTTCTCCCTTGGGGGAGGAGATCCTGGCTGCACAAACCAATGCACCTCCTGAGAAACCTAGTGGTAAGTGTTTTGTTCCTGAGAATCTTCGAACTAAACTTTTGCACACTTACCACTATCCTAAAGCCGCAGGTCACCCAGGCAAGAACCAAATGATTTGGTCTGTCACTCGACAATTCTGGTAGCCAGGTCTTCGTTCTGATGTTGCTGCGTATGTTGCCTCCTGCTCAGTTTGTGCAAAGAATAAGACTCCTCGACGTCTTCCTGTGGGTCTTCTTCAACCTATTGCTAATGGTGAGCGTCCTTGGACACATCTTTCCATGGACTTCATTGTCGAGCTCCCTGTTTCCAATGGCAATACTGTTATCCTTATGGTGGTTGACCGTTTTTCTAAAATGTCACATTGCATTCCCTTGAAGAAGTTGCCTACCACTTAGGAGCTTGCTTCAATTTTTGCCCGTGAGGTCTTCCGTTTACATGGGTTACCCAAGGAGATAGTGTCGGACCGGGGTAGCCAGTTTGTCTCCAGATTTTGGCGTTCCTTTTGTGCTCAAATGGGGATCCAGCTCTCCTTCTCTTCGGCATATCACCCTCAATCCAATGGGGCTGCGGAACGGTCTAATCAAGCTCTGGAACAGTTCCTCCGTTGCTATGTCTCAGATCACCACAATAATTTGTCTGAACTGTTAGCTTGGGCAGAGTTTGCTGGTAATAGTGCTATTAATGTTCCTCCAAGTAATCCCCGTTCATGGCGAATTATGGGTTTCAACCATCCTTGTTGCCCGATTCATTCAAGTCTCAGGGTATTCCGGCTTTGGAGGAGCATCTCCGGCAACTCCGTTCCACGTGGGTGCAGATTCAGGATTGCCTTCATCGTTCTATGCAGCGCCAAAAGTTCCAGGCTGATCGTAGGCGTCTGCCTGCACCTTCCTACCAGGTTGGTGAGAGAGTTTGGCTGTCCTCCCGCAACTTGAACCTTTGTGTGCCTTCCAATAAACTGGCTCCCCGTTATGTTGGTCCTTTTCAAATACTCCGACGGGTCAATCCTGTGGCCTACGCTCTTGACCTTCCTCCTGCAATGCGCATCTCCAATGTTTTTCATGTCTCCCTCTTGAAACCATTGGTTTGTAATCGGTTTACCACTGTGTTGCCTCGTCCCCGTCCTATCTTTGTTGACAACCATGAGGAGTATGAGGTCAGCAGCATTATTGACTCTCGTTTGTCCAGGGGCCGCGTACAGTATTTGGTTCATTGGAGGGGCTACAGTCCAGAGGAGCGTTCATGGGTTCCCTCCTCTGATGTTCATGCTCCCGCCCTCCTCCATGCCTTCCATGCCCGTTTCCCCAATAAGCCTTTTGTCCTCCCGCGGGAGAGGGGTCGTTGAGGGGAGGGTACTGTCAGGGTTTTTTCCTGCCTTGTTTGCCATGTACTGCTGGCAGCCATTTTACTCACCTCTCTTGCTGACTTTGGTGCATTCTGGGAGATGCTGCTCACTTCCTGCACTTCCTTTTATGGCCAGACTGGTTTACATCATCCATGTGAGACAGGATGCAGTCTCAGAATTGTGATGTCATCACTTATTATTTAAAGGGCCTTTGTTCAGTATGCTTTGCCCTTGCGTTGTCTCAGACCTGTTTGTGAGAGCTCCTGTGTATTACCTGGCTGTCTGACGTCCTTCCTGGTTCGTGATCTCTGGCTTGTTCCTGACTCTGCTGTTCGCCTTGTTCCTGATTCCGGTTTGTCTGACTACTCGCTTTGGCTCCTGACTCGGCTTGTCTGACTACCAGCTCTGGTTTTGATTCCTGGCTTGTTATTTGACTTGTGGACTTTTTATTATTTTTTGCTATAAATAAAGGTGTGATTTTTTTTGCACTTCTCGTCTCAGTCTGATTCCTGGCACCCTGACATGGCGTGAAGGGATTAAAGTGTAACCTCTTGTCACAAACAACTGTATTGGAAAAAACAAAGCTTCCGCCAACTCTATATAAATACATTCAAGGCCCATATATAAAGTAATTAGGTCACTTCTCAAGTGACTTTTTCTACAGTAAACAGACCCAGTTTAGCTTTAAAGGACAGCACATCAATTTATAGTTAATAAAAAAACAAGTAACATATTTGCTAACAATGTTGAGTAGCAAAGATGCTGATTTAGGTCGGGTTGCTGGTACCCTCTGTATCCTGTTTTGCCTCCAGAGAGCTTTTTTGAGTTGTGGTCACCACAAAGCGGTTTTCTGGGGACACAAACGCTCTGACAAATATAACGTCCTGTTTAGTAGAAGAAATATATATATATATATACTGAACTCTCATACCGGACCGGGTACACATCCCATGACCCTGCAACATACTCAGCCTTGGGTGCTCACGGGCACTCACAGGAAGCCGTGCTGCCCCAGAGTCAGAGTTAGTTAACCCCAGACAGGTCTGGGTACAAGAACCATAGGGAAAATTACAAAACAAATTAATACAACACACAGAGAAAGTCCAGCACTCACAAGCTCTCAGCTAAGATTTAAAAGCAAAAATGGAAAGGTTAGTTACCGCAACTGGCCAAATGGAACAAGCCCAGGTACCCCGTCAAGGTCCTTTCCAATACCTGGGACCCTAAAACAGCCACACAATGCAAGCTCTCAAATCCAAACAAGCTGGGAACAAGGGAAGGGTGCACAGGCTTATGTAATCACCCTAGACATATACAAAACACGGAAGGGGACTGCACTCTCATACCGGACCGGGTACACATCCCATGACCCTGCCAGGTATTAGAAAGGACCTTGACGTGGTACCTGGGCTTGTCCCATTTGGCCAGATGCATTAACTAACCTTTCCATTTTTGCTTTTAAATCTTAGCTGGGAGCTTTTGAGTGAGTGCTGGACTTTCCCTGTGTATTGTATTAATTTGTTTTGTAATTTTCCCTATGGTTCTTGCACCCAGACCTGTCTGGGATTAACTGCCTGTGACTCTGGGGACAGCACAGCTTTCTGTGAGTGCCTGTGAGCACCCAGGGCTGAGCATGTTGCAGGGTCATGGGATGTGTACCCGGTTCGGTATGAGAGTGCAGTCCCCTTCCGTGTTTTGTATATGTCTAGGGTGATTACATAAGTCTGTGCACCCTTCCCTTGTTCCCAGTTTTTTTGGATTTGAGAGCTTGCATTGTGTGGCTGTTTTAGGGTCCCAGCTTTGGAAAGGACCTTGACGAGGTACCTGGGCTTGTCCCATTTGGCCAGATGCGGTAACTAACCCTTCCATTTTTGCTTTTAAATCTTAGCTGAGAGCTTGTAAGTGAGTCCTGGACTTTCTCTGTGTGTTATAAATATATTATTATTTTTTAATTAATCTTTATTGGATGCTCTATAGTATTGTAAATTTTAAAGGACATTTCAGAACTTGTCTCCAGATACTCTCCCTCCAGTCCCCTTCGATCAGCTCAGAATCTCCTCCTCTCCTCCTCTCTTGTTACTTCCTCACATTCCCGTTTACAGGACTTCTCCAGACTGGCCCCCATCTTGTGGAATTCCCTGCCTCGCTCCATAAGACTCTCCCCTAGTTTTAACAGCTTCAAGCGCTCCCTAAAAACTCTACTATTCAGGGATGGATACAACCAACACTAACCTTTCCTAACTCCATTGCTTTCCCCTTGAACCCCTTAGAATGTAAGCCTATGGGCCCAGCTGTTTACAGATTGCTTCATAAGAGCCGACTACAACAGTGAAACTCTCGGCAGGGCCCTCTACCCACTTGATCCCTACAAAAGCTATCCTGTACACCGACTATGTTTACAGCGCTGCGGAATCTGTTGGCGCTCTACAAATACCTGATGATAATAATAATAATAATAATAATAATAATAATAATAATAATAATAATAATAATAATATTATTATTATTATTAATAAAGGACCAGTAAAGTCTGTGCACATTTTGTTAATGGAAGAAAATTAGAAAGTTGTTTAAAATTGCTGCTCTGTCTGAATCATAAAAGTTTAATTTTGACTTTAGTGTTTGTTTAAATATTCCATAAAACTAGCCAATTGCTAGACAACTACACGCAGCGTTACAATTATCATACAACCATTCTATACAATAAATGATTTAACCCTCACCTCTCCAGTCAGTAGATAGATAATCTCCAGCGCGTGATTTAGTATCTTCTCTGTGATTTTTTTCTTCTCCTTCATCTTGTTCATCGTGAATCACACACAGAGACCAACAAAAATGGTCTGAAAATAGAAAAAGGGAGGGTATACAAATTGTCAGAGAGACCATTCTAGTATATTAAAGGGACATTCCAGCCCATCTGCATATATATGTATATTTTATCAATTTGGTTTCATTCTCTTGGTATCCTTTGTTTAAGAAAAAGTAAAACTTTACTGGTAGCTAGCTGAACACATCTCTAAGCCAATGACAAGAGGTATTTGCAGCCATTGATCAGTAGCTAGCTCCCAGCTTCAGAGCCTACCTAGGTAGCCTATTTAACAAAGTATACCAAGAAAACAAAGCAAATTAGATGATTAAAGTAAATTGGAAAGTTGTTTAAAATTGTATTCTCTATCTGAATCAAGGGATTTCATGTCCCTTAAGGTGCTTGTATCATCTGGTAGTAACATTTTGCATTATTGCTGACTAATACAAGCCCCACTTGCGATCTGAGCAGCTGCAGTATTTAAAATGCTGGTGCACAGGAATATCTAGCTATGCTTCACGTGCAGATGCAGAGACATAAACTGACACTAAAACAGTTTTTTACAAGCTTCAGATTTCTTTCATCATTTAATTTACATAAATCCAACTTTATAAAAGTCCTCAACCAAAATCCATAAGGAAAAGAAAGCTACAGTAGTAAGCTTATTCCGGCTATTTTAATATTATTGAGGTGTGTACACAAGTCCAACATGCACATACAAAAAAAAAAAAATTATGTATTTATTTCTCTTTACAAAGGAATTTTGCACAATGTGATTTTGAAAATCATCAGATAAAGGTGATTGTTTCAACAAAATAAAACTATCATTTACTACATAAAGAAACACACGCAGACAGCATTGTGCCCAGATTAGGTGCACACGCTGCTCTTTGTCCCAGGCCCTGTGTGCGCGCACACACACAGCCCAGCGCATGCACTACACACACAGCCCTGTTCCTACACACACACCTGTGCCTGGACTATACACTCACAGCCTGCCCCTGCACCTACTCTCACACACACACACACACACCTGTGCCTTGACTATACACTCATAGAATGCCCCTGTGCCTACTCACACACCTCTGCCTGGACTATACACTCACACAGCCAGCCCCATGTCTAGACTATACACACACACAGCCCCGTGCCTGGACTATACACACACACACAGCCCCGTGCCTGGACTATACACACACACACACACACAGCCCCGTGCCTGGACTATACACACACACACAGCCCCGTGCCTGGACTATACACACACACACAGCCCCGTGCCTGGACTATACACACACACACAGCCCCGTGCCTGGACTATACACACACACAGCCCCGTGCCTGGACTATACACACACACAGCCCCGTGCCTGGACTATACACACACACACACAGCCCCGTGCCTGGACTATACACACACACACACAGCCCCGTGCCTGGACTATACACACACAGCCCGTGCCTGGACTATACACACACACACAGCCCCGTGCCTGGACTATACACACACACAGCCCCGTGCCTGGACTATACACACACACAGCCCCGTGCCTGGACTATACACACACACAGCCCCGTGCCTGGACTATACACACACACAGCCCCGTGCCTGGACTATACACACACACAGCCCCGTGCCTGGACTATACACACACACACACAGCCCTATGACTGGACAAATATTTGTTTTGGACTTTTATGCCACTTTCATAGGTCAAATTAGTTATATACGATAAGTAAATATTTCAAGCACACTGCCACCATGTGGTTATAATATATATTACATATTGCCAGACTAAAAGTCAAGCAGAGATTGCTAAAATATATTTATACAGCACAGGATTTATCATTATATACATATATGTGTGTAGGTGCAAAGTGCAATAAGGTTTGTTAATCTATGAAGCAGTATAAAGATATTTATTTTTTCATTGATAGGGAATCTTTATGTGTTCTAACTGTCTCACATTTTATTCAAAATCAAGCTAATATCCAGCACAAATATCCCAGGGTGTGTGCACGCTGTGAGGGGTTAACTGCCACTTCCCCAAGACAATAGCAAAGTGCAAAGACACAGCAGCACCACTTTTAATCTCCACAGTTGTATTTTATTCCATTCACAGGGTAGCAAAAAGTAAGTTCATACCATGAACATGAGTAAGGGTGTTTAACCCAAAACGTCGTTCTGTTACAACGTTGGAGATTAAAAGTGGTGCTGCTGTGTCTTTGCACTTTGATATTGTCTCACATTTTATATGATTATTACCATCTGGGAGCCGTGGTTTCTGCTGACACTTCTTAAACAGAAATCCAGCACTGTTGCTAGTTTACAGAGCTTATAAAGATACTGCATGAGAATTTTAAGGACCATTAAATATAGCCCTGTGCCTGGACTATACATACACAAAAAGCCCGTGCCTGGATTATACACTCACACAGCCCCATGTCTGGACTAAACACACATTTACAGCCCCGTGCATGGACTATACACACACACTGCCTTATGTCTGAACTATACACACACATCGCCTTATGTCTGAACTATACTGTAACGGCACCCCCAAGCATAAAAGGGTTAAACCGCCGTTTAGTAGATCTTCCCTTCCAGAGGCACAGGCAGCATACAGTAAATCCCCCCAAAGACGTGACAAGGCACCGTGTTGAGGATCAAGCAGTGAACAGAAAAATGAATATTTTATTTGAAAGCAGCACACATATTTATACACCCTGGCTTCAGGTTACAGAGGGCATTGGTTAAACAGTAAAACAAACATATAAAGAATGCATCAAACCTCTAACAATTGTCTATTCACAGGTAAAACAGATTAACATATCAAGTTAATTAACTGGGAAAGAAAGTTTACTCAGACAATCTGATGTTGGGCAGTCTAGTTAACATAATCACACAAAAACACAATCAGCTTACCCAGACAGACTCCTGAGACACAATCAGATCTGAAACGTAAATAAAATACATCTTATTACAGAATATAAGAACAGTTCTTATTAGCTATTAAGTCCTTTATGCCCACTTGGCTTATAGAGTCACAATTGCTCTCACAAGGTGCACTCACACCCTGTACCCATCCTGTATTTATGGATACAGGGTGACATGGACATAAGACAGAGTTATGAAAGTACATGGGGTGTCCAGCATATAAAATTCCAAATTTCCAAGCAGTCTCTGGGTATCCTTAAGCCCATGTACCTCCAGCCCAAAGAATGTTCCATAACAGGCCCTCAGATCTTGGTGACTCACATCACATCTCCCCCTTCGGAAGGAGACTAACACAGGAGGAGACCCCAGACGGGTTGACTTCGAAGTTAGTCCATAGATCCATTCCCCCAAAGCCCAAATCCACACAGTACCCCAAACAAATTGTCCCAAACAGAGCATCACTCACCCGGCCGACCTCTGCCTCTCTCATAGAACATACCCACTGCTGGAGGGGAAAGACCGACTGTCTCCCCTTTGCCTAAACAGCCCTGTTGCTGGGGGACAGGACCGAACGTCCCTACCCCCTCTGCTGTAAGTGCAGAGACCACGGTCCCATCTGCACGGTTGTGGGGCTTACTGTTCCCCTGGGTTTGTCAAGCTACCGCTGGGGAGAGGGGGTAACAAGCTCCTCTCCCATACATACTTCCAGCCGCGGGAGAGGGAGACCGACTGTCTCCGCTCCCAATACCGAGTCCTGCTGCTGGGGAAAGGAGACTAGGCTCTCTATTCCCTGTAACACACACTGCTGTTGGGTAGCAGGACCGACCGTTTCTGCCCCCGGTAGCTCGGTCTGCCGCTGGGGAATGGAGACTGGACTCCCAATTCCCTGCAATTCACTCTGCTGCTGGGGGACAGGACCAACTGTCTCTGCCCCCTGTAACTGAGCCTGCCGCTGGGGAATGGAGACTGAATCTGGGTCTGTCATCTGGCTGTCCTTCTGAGCCTTCCCAATGGAGTGGAAGAGATCTTGGTAGTCCTGCTCCAGTTCCCACTCCAGGGTTGCTAGGTGAGCCAGGTCTTGTTCTACCTCACGGGGGTCATCCGAGTCATGCCTAGCCTCCCTCTCGTAGAAAATGTCCTGAAGACTGGTCTGCGCAGGGCTCCCGAAGTCAGGCTCTGCAAAGGATTCCCATAACAAGCCAAGACCATCAAACTCCTCTCCCTCTGGTTTATCATGCTCGGCTGTCCAGGGTATATACTGTGCCATATACCACCAGAGCGCCTGGTAGGCATCCTCCAGCCATAGCTCCTGCCATACCAGGTGCTCTAGTTCCTTCACCCATTCCTCCAGGGGCTGCTCTCCCAGGAAGGGCATCCGCAGGGCCACTTGCTTCTGCAACCGCTGCTCTTCACTGGGGAGACTCTTACCCTGCTGGTATTGTACATTATCCAGGGCCTGGTACCAGATGCCTTTCCTTAATCCATCCCGGCCATCCAGGTCCTCCTCCTCATATAACACTGCTGGTTCCATTCTGTTGCTTTTAGGGTCGCTGTACAGGGACATGCATTGCCCCAACTTGTAAATCCACGGAATGGTGTCTCCTGTAGCTGTCCTTCTGGCTGTGGGAACGATCCCGTCGCTTGCCACCAATTGTAACGGCACCCCCAAGCATAAAAGGGTTAAACCGCCGTTTAGTAGATCTTCCAGAGGCACAGGCAGCATACAGTAAATCCCCCAAAGACGTGACAAGGCACCGTGTTGAGGGTCAAGCAGTGAACAGAAAAATGAATATTTTAATTGAAAGCAGCACACATATTTATACACCCTGGCTTCAGGTTACAGAGAGCATTGGTTAAACAGTAAAGCAAACATATGAACAATGCATCAAATCTCTAACAATTGTCTATTCACAGGTAAAACAGATTAACATATCAAGTTAATTAACTGGGAAAGAAAGTTTACTCAGACAATCTGATGTTGGGCAGTCTAGTTAACATAATCACACAAAAACACAATCAGTTTACCCAGACAGACTCCTGAGACACAATCAGATCAGAAACGTAAATAAAATACATCTTATTACAGAATATAAGAACAGTTCTTATTAGCTATTAAGTCCTTTATGCCCACTTGGCTTATAGAGTCACAATTGCTCTCACAAGGTGTACTCACACCCTGTACCCATCCTGTATTTATGGATACAGGGTGACATGGACATAAGACAGAGTTATGAAAGTACATGGGGTGTCCAGCATATAAAATTCCACATTTCCATGCAGTCTCTAGGTATCCTTAAGCCCATGTACCTCCAGCCCAAAGAATGTTCCATAACAGGCCCTCAGATCTTGGTGACTCACATCACATATACACACACACAGCCCCGTGCATGGACTATACACACACACCGCCGTATGTCTTAACTATACACACACAGCCCTGTGCATGGACTATACACACACCACCTTATGTCTGAACTATACACACACACACAGCCCCGTGCCTGGGCTATACACACACACAGCCCTGTGCATGGACTATAAACACACCGCCTTATGTCTGAACTATACACACACACAGCCCTGTGCCTGGGCTATACACACACACAGCCAGCCTTATGCCTGAACTATACACACACACAGCCTTATGTCTGAACTATACACACACACAGAGCCCTGTGCCTGGACTATACACACACACACAGCCCTGTGCCTGGACTATACACACACACACACACAGAGCCCTGTGCCTGGACTACACACACACACACACAGAGCCCTGTGCCTGGACTATACACACACAGAGCCCTGTGCCTGGACTATACACACACAGAGCCCTGTGCCTGGACTATACACACACAGAGCCCTGTGCCTGGACTATACACACACAGAGCCCTGTGCCTGGACTATATACACACACACAGAGCCCTGTGCCTGGACTATATACACACACACAGAGCCCTGTGCCTGGACTATATACACACACACAGAGCCCTGTGCCTGGACTATATACACACACACAGAGCCCTGTGCCTGGACTATACACACACACACAGAGCCCTGTGCCTGGACTATATACACACACACAGAGCCCTGTGCCTGGACTATATACACACACACAGAGCCCTGTGCCTGGACTATACACACACACCGCCCTGTACCTGGACTATACACACACACACACAGAGCCCTGTACCTGGACTATACACACACACACAGAGCCCTGTACCTGGACTATACACACACACACAGAGCCCTGTACCTGGACTATACACACACACACAGAGCCCTGTACCTGGACTATACACACACACACAGAGCCCTGTACCTGGACTATACACACACACACAGAGCCCTGTACCTGGACTATACACACACACACAGAGCCCTGTACCTGGACTATACACACACACACAGAGCCCTGTACCTGGACTACACACACACACACAGAGCCCTGTACCTGGACTATACACACACACACAGAGCCCTGTACCTGGACTATACACACACACACAGAGCCCTGTACCTGGACTATACACACACACACAGAGCCCTGTACCTGGACTATACACACACACACAGAGCCCTGTGCCTGGACTATACACACACACACAGAGCCCTGTGCCTGGACTATACACACACACACAGAGCCCTGTGCCTGGACTATACACACACACACAGAGCCCTGTGCCTGGACTATACACACACACACAGAGCCCTGTGCCTGGACTATACACACACACACAGAGCCCTGTGCCTGGACTATACACACACACACAGAGCCCTGTGCCTGGACTATATACACACACACAGAGCCCTGTGCCTGGACTATATACACACACACAGAGCCCTGTGCCTGGACTATACACACACACACAGAGCCCTGTGCCTGGACTATATACACACACACAGAGCCCTGTGCCTGGACTATATACACACACACAGAGCCCTGTGCCTGGACTATATACACACACACAGAGCCCTGTGCCTGGACTATATACACACACACACCGCCCTGTACCTGGACTATACACACACACCGCCCTGTACCTGGACTATACACACACACAGCCCTGTACGTGGACTATACACACACACAGCCCTGTACCTGGACTATATACACACACACAGCCCTGTACCTGGACTATACACACACACAGCCTGCCCCTGTGCCTACTCTCACTCACACACGCATCTGTACCTGGACTATACACACACACAGCCTGCCCCTGTGCCTACTCTCACTCACACACGCATCTGTACCTGGACTATACACACACACAGCCTGCCCCTGTGCCTACTCTCACTCACACACGCATCTGTACCTGGACTATACACACACAAATAGCCTTATGCCAGAACTATATACACTCACTGCCCTTTTCTCACTTATATATATAAACACTGCCCTCACTGTATACGGATATACATACCTTACGGTTCTATGGACGCTTTGTTTTGACGTCATTACGCACTCTTAGGATAAGCCGTTTTGAGGTCACGTGATTCTTTTTGTTTGTCTCCGGCGCCATATTTGTCATGGCAACCATTGATACGTGTCTCTGCATCACAGGAGCCGAGCCGACTACATGCGGCGATTATCAGTTTATTTACAATCATATAACCGCGTCATGCGGAAATTAGTCGCACCTAGAAAGGCACTCTGGGTACTGTAGTTATTTGTGTAGCACTCGTTTTGTAATAACCCACATTAATTGGGTGTTTATTGATCACGTGTTTTTAGCTGACATAACCTGTCACAATCACTTCCGGGTCACACAAGTGGTATTAGTTATTATTGATGCACTGTATTGTGTAGGTCTGAATATCTATATAAGAATATATATCTCAAGGGCATTATTAATACAATATTAATGCAATATTTATATAATAGATAAATAATCTGATATACAGAAAGATGGGACATAATAATGTATAATGGTTTGTTTAATAAAGATAATTAAACTCTACTAATATAATTAATAATACATCTGCTTATTATTATCAAGCTAATCTTTGCTTTGAGTGCATCATTACGGGGTCAAATGCAATCCTTTATAAAAGCTCATCAATCCCTATATATATTATTTATTTGCTGTTTAAAAGGGACAGTCAAGTAAAAAATGAAACCTTCATGATTCAGACAGGGCGTGTAATTTTATACAATTTACTTTTATCCTCAAATGTGTTTTTTTCTCTTGGTAATCTTTGTTGAAAGCTAAACATCTGTAGGCTCATATGCTAATTTATAAGCCCTTGAAGGCCGCCTCTTATCTGAATGCATGTGACCGTTTTTCACCGCTAGAGGGTGCTAGTTCATGTGATATATTTATATATATATATATAACATTGTGCTCACTCCTGTGGATGAGTCGGCACTGATTGGCTAAAATGCAAGTCTGTTAAAAGAACTGAGATAAGGAGGCAGTCTGCAGAGGCTTAGATACAAGGTAATCACAGAGGTAAAAATTATATTAATATAACTGAGATAAGGGGCAGTCTGCAGAGGCTTAGATACAAGGTAATCACAAAGGTAAAAAGTATATTAATATAACTGAGATAAGGAGCAGTCTGCAGAGGCTTAGATACAAGGTAATCACAGAGGTAAAAAGTATATTAATATAACTGAGATAAGGAGCAGTCTGCAGAGGCTTAGATACAAGGTAATCACAGAGGTAAAAAGTATATTAATATAACTGAGATAAGGCACAGTCTGCAGAGGCTTAGATACAAGGTAATCACAGAGGTAAAAAGTATATTAATATAAGTGAGATAAGGAGGCAGTCTGCAGAGGCTTAGATACAGGGTAATCACAGAGGTAAAAAGTATATTAATATAACTGAGATAAGGGGCAGTCTGCAGAGGCTTAGATACAAGGTAATCACAGAGGTAAAAAGTATATTAATATAAGTGAGATAAGGAGGCAGTCTGCAGAGGCTTAGATACAAGGTAATCACAGAGGTAAAAAGTGTATTACTATAACTGAGATAAGGGGCAGTCTGCAGAGACTTAGATACAAGGTAATCACAGAGGTAAAAAGTATATTAATATAACTTAGATAAGGAGCAGTCTGCAGAGGTTTATATACAAGGTAATCACAGAGGTAAAAAGTATATTAATATAACTGAGATAAGGAGCAGTCTGCAGAGGGTTAGATACAAGGTAATCACAGAGGTAAAAAGTGTATTAATATAACTGAGATAAGGAGCAGTCTGCAGAGGTTTAGATACAAGGTAATCACAGAGGTAAAAAGTATATTAATATAACTGAGATAAGGAGCAGTCTGCAGAGGGTTAGATACAAGGTAATCACAGTGGTAAAAAGTATATTAATATAACTGAGATAAGGGGCAGTCTGCAGAGGCTTAGATACAAGGTAATCACAGAGGTAAAAAGTATATTAATATAACTGAGATAAGGAGCAGTCTGCAGAGGGTTAGATACAGGGTAATCACAGAGGTAAAAAGTATATTAATATAACTGAGATAAGGGGCAGTCTGCAGAGGCTTAGATACAAGGTAATCACAGAGGTCAAAAGTGTATTTATATAACTGTGCTGGTTATGCAAAACTGGGGAATGGGTAATAAAGGGATTATCTATCTTTTTAAAGGCAAATTAACCCATATTTTGTCTTTCATGATTCAGATAGAGCAGCAATTTTAAGCAACTTTCTAATTTACTCCGATTATCAATTTTTCTTTGTTCTCTTGGTATCTTTATTTGAAAAAGCAGGAATGTAAGCATACGACCCGGCCCAGTTTTGGTTAAACACACTGGATAGCGCTTGTTGATTGGTGGATATATTTAGTCACCAATTAGCAAGCGCTACCCAGGTGCTGAACCAAAGATGGGCGGGCTCGTAAGCTTTACATTCCTGCTTTTTCAAATAAAGATACCAAGAGAACAAATATATTTTTTTAATCGCAGTAAATTAGAGAGTTGCTTAAAAAAAATCTAATTCATGACATAAAAAAAATTGGATTCAGTATCCCTTTAAGCAATAACACAATTTCAAGTAGACTGTCCCTTTAAAGGTAAAGGACCAGTCTAGGAATGCAAACTGTCCTCCACAAAAATACTGGACAATCTGTAGGTTACTGAGCATGGTAGTCTGTGAGTACACACCAGCACCCCCACCCACCAAAGCTTTACCTTAGACCCCACTCTTTATCCTACCGTGCCTAGTTTTTACAACTAAACAGTCATTTTACCCCTTAGCTGCCAGGGACATACAAATCAATCACTGCATCTTTTTGGTTGTTAGTAACATATGTAAACAGTAGAGAGTTGGCCATTTTGACTGCCCCTTCTTTCTGCTGCATATTTGTAATATTTATTAATGGATAGGAGGTTTTTTACAATTAGCTAACATTTAGGGGGTTTAAAAAGCTGAACATTTAAGTGTCCAGTATTTATGTGAAGATTTTCCTGAACAGACTGCAAAAATACTGGACTGTCCCATTGAATACTGGAATCCTGGCAACCTCAGACCACACTGTTCCCTTTAAGGTTTCTTAGAAAAACGCCTTTGAGAAACATCAAGTCTATCTCATGTCTTTCACCTGAGGCCAGACTTTTACCTTAGTCTTTAAAGGGGCACTCAAGTCGAAATTAAACGTTCATGATTCAGATAGAGAATGCAGCTTTAAGAGGCTTTCCAATGTACTTGAATAATCAAACAGTGTGCTTTTTGTTTGTTTGCACACTTTCTGAGGCACCAGCGCCTACTGAGCATGTGCAAGAATTCACAGTGTATAGGGGTCAGAGTCTGTAATTGGCAAATGACTGTCACATGATACAGGGTGCCGGCAAATTGAAGTACATTTTTACATTTGTAAAAAAAAAAAACTAGAGCTCATTTAAAATGTAGCGTATTTTTGCATTGTCTTTTTATTATGCACTTTTTTATTATGCAATTATACAGTATTTAATGGTCCTTAAAATTCACATGCAGGATCTTTAATAGGAAACAATGCTGGATTTCTGTTTAAGTGTCAGCAGAAACCACAGCTCCCAGATGGTAATAATCATATAAAATGGGAGACAGTTAGGACACATTATAAAGATTCCCTAGCAATAAAAAAATAAATATCTTTATACTGCTTCATAGATTAACAAACATTATTGCACTTTGCACCTACACACATATACGTATATAATGATAAATCCTGTGCTGTATACAGTGGAGGCTCCTCCATTTGTGCACATTCGCACGTGAACCCCCCAGGGGCAAGGAAGGAGGAAAAAAAAAAATGAGCAAAAAAAAAAATTAAAAAAAAGAGCAAAAAAAAGTTTGTTAAAAAATTTGTTGAATAAAATATATTTTTCCTAATTAATTTATATTTTATTATATTATCCCCAACAAATGCAGTACTGTTTGCTGTACACATATACATTACCCATTACATAACCCTCACTACACAAATAAACAAGCTAGGAGGAGTAGGATGCAGGAGCTAGGACCGGGTGGACGACAGAGTGAGAGCACACAGTATTTGGCTCGGCTGAGACACTGACAGCTGACGTCACACCACGCTTCACTAGCCACTCCTCTCCAACATCAGGCTGCTGTGCACTGTCTGCCACTAACCTAACCCACATCGCAGTGATCTGATCGCACGTGCGGTTAGAGAGCCCCTATGCCTGCACAGTGATCTATGCATTCACTGTGCAGGCATAGCTCCTCCCAGCCCGGCATTGCCTATAGAGGCTTAATCGCACAAGCTGAAGTGTGCGAGTGGACTTCAGCCTGTGCTCTGCCTCCTCCCACTGCCTGAGCCAGCTTCTGTGATACGCTGTTGCGTACACATCATGGCCCCCACGAGGCTCCTCCCCCTCAACGGCGCGAAAATCTCATTGTAGAGATAGCCGTTGAGTGGAGAGGAGCTGTCAACAGAGGCAGTGAGCTGTGAGTAGCGTGCAGATCAGTCATGGATAATGCTCACTGTCAGAGTGAAGAAGCATAGCAAGGTATAGAGGAAAACTGAGTTTATTATAAACGGACTGGCAATTTGAAATTGTTTCTTGATTGATCTTAAAGTTAATATTTATGAATATGCACATACCTTCCTTTCCCTTGTGTCGGCCATTTTAGCTCTCTAAACAAAGTGTGAACTCTTAACTGACCACCGCCGCCAACACTAGCTCACCCTTACCTTCCCTGCTTAAATTTGTATACGTCTCAGCCTCCACTGTCTGGAACAAGTTCCTTGTACAGTACAGACAATGCACTCAGCTCAGCCTAGCCTGCATAATCACGCTGTGAGCAACAGTGTGTGCTCAGGCAGCTTGAATGACAATATTATATTAAAGTTAAATAATCTAATATTGTCATTAAAGCACTGCAGCCTGAGCACATACTGTTCCTGAGCGCAATGATGCCGGCTAGGCTAGAGCTGAGTGCATTGTCTGTAGTTGTTTACCAACTTCCTCTGCTCTGACTTAGAGAGTCATCGTGAGCCTGCTGCCTGAGCCTCATCAACAAGCTGCTCCCAGTGCTGGCACCATCCATCGCAAGCAATAGCAGCCAGGAGGTCACAGAGTCAGACAGAGATCAGCAGGCTGTTAAAGCGGTCTCAATCTCACTCTGAAATAATTTACAACTCCAGGTCAGGACATTGCTTTCTTTTCTGATGCAGATGGTTAGTTTACTTTCAGCTGCTTCGTTTAAAATATATATAGCCGAGAGAATGCAGGGGAGAAATGTGAGCACATGTGTTGGTGTTTCTATAGCCTCCGTTAAATCTGCTTCACCTTGTTGTGACTGGGAAACTTATAACAGTCAGTCAGTGTCAAGAGGTTTACACATCTGTGGTTGCACATGTCACTGTGTTAGAGAGGGGCATTTATATTGCTGTTTCAAACAGTTCTTTGACATTCCTCCAATGCATTTCCTTATCTGATAGCCCTTGCCCTCTGTGATAGATGAGGATCTGACAGTCAATAGAATTATTTTTGCTGATTGTCTCAGCTCAGAAAAAATGAGTACAGTGAAAAATAAGACTGCTGATATTTATTTAATTGTTTTGTTAGATGTCCAGTTTTTCTTGGTACAATTTGCACATTTTAAATGCTATTTTATTTTATTCCATCAACCATTTATATATACAGCATTAAAATGACAATGACCAAAGTTTGTAAATCAAATTCATCTTCTCATATTTTGCAAATATTAAATAATTAGCAGGGACTTTAGTGTCCCACCATGGATAAGTGTTTGAGATTTTATATACCTGTATATAATATATAAATAGGCTCCTAGATTCTTGGGCTGGCTCTAAATTTTAAACATGTAGTGTTTTTTTGTTTGCTTTTTTAACTTCTTCTGTGTCCAAAAAATACTGACCACTTGTGCAGCAGTTTTATAAAAATGTTAAAATGATGGTTCAGACAGCTCATTCAATCAGTGAATTCCTCTAATTAAGAAGAGCATTCTGAATGTTGTTCACTGCTGTCTGAGCCACCATTTAACTTTACCTCAACTACATTTTCTTTTATATTAAAATGTACAGATATATGCTGTGTGTGTGTATATATATATATATATATATATATATATATATATATATATATATATAAAAGCCAACTTCAGTGTCTCAAGGATCTGCCTTTGTCCCCATAAGAGTCTCTGTACAGTCACTTGTGGAGCAATTATATACTTTATTAAGTATTTACAGTGCACTGGAGAGTATGTTGAAAGAAAGTGAATTCTGCATATAAAAGTTCTGTGTGTGTGTGTGTATATATATATATATATATATATATATATATACACATACATACATATATATATATAAAGGGACGGAGCTTTAATAAAGGGGTGTGGTCTAGTGCACCCCCATCTTTAAAATTCACCAGCCGCCACTGGCTGTATAAATATATTTTAGCAGTCTGCTTGACTTTTAGTCTGGCAATATGTAATATATATTATAACCACATGGTGGCAGTGTGCTTGAAATATTTACTTATTGTATCTACAGTATATATATATAATGGCACAAAAGTCCAAAATAAAAATGGTCTAATGTTTTATATGTTTTTTTATATCACTTACTGTTCATGTTGTTGTCTAATAACAGTTTCATGATTTGCAGCTCTTACTATCAGATATGATACCTTGTCAGCTATTATATCATAGTTGCCAACATTTAAAAAAAAAATCCAGGGACACTTTGAAACAGAGCAAGCAAGCGGGTTACTGGAGTATTGACGACCTACTGTTCAACTGCTCCGCCCACTCAGTTCTGCAATCAAAACACACCCATTTGAAAGTAATAGTATAATTTAGACTTATCCATAGTTTATTATACAGATTACAGCACCAAGGTCTTACACCTACCCAGTCTCTGGAACACATTCTGGGCATATGGTTATTTTTACAACACAGCATCAAAATTAGAAAGACAAATAATATGTGAACCCATTCAATAATAATAACAATATTCCATTAGGAATGAATTATATTTAAATAATACACTATATCTATTTATCATCTATCTATCTGTATATGTGTATGTGTGTGTATATATATTTGCAAACAACAAATGTTGTGCAAAGGAGATTTTCAGGGACATTTCCAGGGACAAAAAAAATCCAGGGACATACAACAAAATCCAGGGACTGTCCCTGGAAATCAGGGACTGTTGGCAACTATGTTATAGTATACTGTGACTAATTCATGTTTAACAATCTACTTCACATCTGTAAGTACCCAGCTTGTCTTTTATCATTGTGAAAGCAAATGTATTCATTTGTTGTCATCCATACAAACCTCAATAAAAGATTTTGATTTAAAAAAAATAGATAATGAATGGATAGCTAGATAAATTATAGATAGATAGATAGATAGATAGATAAGATAGATAATGGATGGATACATAGATAGATGATAGTTACATAATGAAGAAAGTATGATAATTGATAGATAGCTAGATATATAGATAATGAATGGATAGATAGACAGATAGATAGATGATAGATAATGAATTGATAGATAGATGGATAGATAGATAGATAGATAGATAGATAGATAGATAGATAGATAATGAATGGATAGATAAATAATAGATGGATAAATAGAAAGATAGAATGATTGATTAAATTCACCCTTTATAAATACACTCATTGAATCACTAATTATGAATTTGCCCTGGTGCTCAATAGTTTTGCATTATTTCTTTAAAAAATGATCCAGTGGCACTCACAGGTCATTAACCCCTTAACGACCCCGACGTACCCTGTACGTTGCTGGTCTCAAGGGTTTTACAGGTTATAGCAGCGTGGGTCTTGCCAGCAGAGAGACCGCACTATCGAAATCGCAATCCCTATTGATTTCATTCTGATGGGCGTTTTAGAGAGTTTCCTCTCTTCTTCTGGTCTGAAGCAAATCCCCAGAAGCTTGTCTTTTTAAAATACCATTTAGCCCACTTAAAAGGTGTCACCACTTATTGCAGTAGTGTGTTTATATATACAGGCGCACCTCGTTTTATTGCGCTTTGCAGATATTGCTCAAATTGAAGGTTTGTGGCAAACTTGTGTCGAGCAAGTTTATCAGCAACATTTTGTTTATATTCGCTTCATTATGGTGGTCTAGAACCGTAACTCGCAATATCACATAGGTGCCCCTGTATATATATAATTATATATACAGTATAATTATTTTCAAGAATCCCTAACAAATGTTTAAACACACATCACAGTAAAAAAAAAACTGTTTACGATACTCATGGACTGATTCACCCTTAACCTTTTCTAAGGTCAGCACCGGCTGCAGGATTGTGTTTTTTTAACCTTTTTTTTAGCCGTGAATAACAACATTGTGCTAGTCACAAATAAACCTCCAGGCAAGATAAGAATAGGACAGGGGGAAAAGCAGCAGAAAACAGGTGTCGTGGTGTTGGCATTTGTTGGACTGTGTGACCTTTTGGATGGTTTTTGGGGTCTTAAGGAAAATGGAGCACTGGGTGTAAAAAAAATTTGTTAAAGGGATATGAAACCCAACATTTTTCTTTCATGGTTTAGATAGAGCATGTGATTTTAAACAACTTTCTAATTTACAAGTAGGAACATTAATTTTGTAAAAAAATGTGCTGTATTATGTTACATAAGGATAGCCTTACCCTTTAAAAACATGTAAAATTAGAGACTTATGCACCTAAAAGTTCACTTACCTTGGATATATACCCATTTACAAAAATGCATATAGATAGATAGATAGATAGATAGATAGATAATGTAAATGATAGATAGATAGATAGATAGATAGATAGGTAATGTAAATGATAGATAGATAGATAGATAGATAGATAATGTAAATGATAGATAAATAGATAGATAATGTAGATGATAGATAGATAATGTAAATGATAGATAGATAATGTAGATGATAGACAGATAGATAGATAGATAGATAGATAGATAATGTAAATGATAAATAGATAGATAGATAGATAGATAGATAGGAATGTAAATGATAGATAGATGATAGATAATGTAAATGATAGATAGATATATAGATAATGTAGATGATAGATAGATAGATAGATAATGTAAATGATGGATAGATAGATAGATAGAT